>NC_051227.1:10104367-10106867 GCF_015220715.1 Pygocentrus nattereri
TGAGAGAAACGCAGAATGAGATATGAGAATGAGATATGAGAGAAACGCAGAATGAGATAGAGATGAGATGAGAAAACGCAGAATGAGAGAGAGATGAGATATAGAGATTAGCGGAAAGCAGAATGAGATGAGAGAAAACGCTGAATGAGATAGAGATGAGATGAGAGAACGCAGAATGAGAGGAGATGAGATAGAGATTAGCGGAAAGCAGAATGAGATGAGAGAAACGCAGAATGAGAGAGATGAGAGAAACGCAGAATGAGAGAGATGAGAGAAACGCAGAATGAGAGAGATGAGATGAGAGAAACGCAGAATGAGATAGAGATGAGATGAGAGAAACGCAGAATGAGAGAGAGATGAGATAGAGATTAGCGGAAAGCAGAATGAGATGAGAGAAACGCAGAATGAGAGAGATGAGAGAAACGCAGAATGAGATAGAGATGAGATGAGAGAAATGCAGAATGAGATAGAGATGAGATGAGAGAAACGCAGAATGAGAGAGAGATGAGATAGAGATTAGCGGAAAGCAGAATGAGATGAGAGAAACGCAGAATGAGAGAGATGAGAGAAACGCAGAATGAGAGAGATGAGAGAAACGCAGAATGAGATAGAGATGAGATGAGAGAAACGCAGAATGAGATAGAGATGAGATGAGAGAAACGCAGAATGAGAGAGAGATGAGATAGAGATTAGCGGAAAGCAGAATGAGATGAGAGAAACGCAGAATGAGATAGAGATGAGATCGAGATTAGCGGAAAGCAGAATGAGATGAGAGAAACGCAGAATGAGAGAGATGAGAGAAACGCAGAATGAGAGAGAGATGAGATCGAGATTAGCGGAAAGCAGAATGAGATGAGAGAAACGCAGAATGAGAGAGAGATGAGATAGAGATTAGCGGAAAGCAGAATGAGATGAGAGAAACGCAGAATGAGAGAGATGAGAGAAATGCAGAATGAGAGAGAGATGAGAGAAACGCAGAATGAGATAGAGATGAGATAGAGATTAGCGGAAAGCAGAATGAGATGAGAGAAACGCAGAATGAGAGAGATGAGAGAAACGCAGAATGAGATAGAGATGAGATGAGAGAAACGCAGAATGAGATAGAGATTAGCGGAAAGCAGAATGAGATGAGAGAAACGCAGAATGAGATAGAGATGAGATCGAGATTAGCGGAAAGCAGAATGAGATGAGAGAAACGCAGAATGAGAGAGATGAGAGAAACGCAGAATGAGAGAGAGATGAGAGAAACGCAGAATGAGAGAGAGATGAGAGAAACGCAGAATGAGATAGAGATGAGATGAGAGAAACGCAGAATGAGATGAGAGAAACGCAGAATGAGAGAGATGAGAGAAACGCAGAATGAGATAGAGATGAGATGAGAGAAACGCAGAATGAGATGAGAGAAACGCAGAATGAGATGAGAGAAACGCAGAATGAGATAGAGATGAGAGAAACGCAGAATGAGATAGAGATGAGAGAAACGCAGAATGAGATAGAGATTAGCGGAAAGCAGAATGAGATGAGAGAAACGCAGAGAGAGAGAGATGAGAGAAACGCAGAATGAGATAGAGATGAGAGAGATTAGCGGAAAGCAGAATGAGATGAGAGAAACGCAGAATGAGATAGAGATGAGATGAGAGAAACGCAGAATGAGATAGAGATGAGATGAGAGAAACGCAGAATGAGATGAGAGAAACGCAGAATGAGATGAGAGAAACGCAGAATGAGATGAGAGAAACGCAGAATGAGATAGAGATGAGATGAGAGAAACGCAGAATGAGAGAGAGATGAGAGAAACGCAGAATGAGATAGAGATTAGCGGAAAGCAGAATGAGATGAGAGAAACGCAGAATGAGAGAGATGAGAGAAACGCAGAATGAGAGAGATGAGAGAAACGCAGAATGAGAGAGATGAGAGAAACGCAGAATGAGAGAGATGAGAGAAACGCAGAATGAGATAGAGATGAGATGAGAGAAACGCAGAATGAGAGAGATGAGAGAAACGCAGAATGAGAGAGATGAGAGAAACGCAGAATGAGAGAGATGAGAGAAACGCAGAATGAGATAGAGATGAGAGAAACGCAGAATGAGATAGAGATGAGAGAAACGCAGAATGAGATAGATGAGATGGAGATTAGCGGAAAGCAGAATGAGATGAGAGAAACGCAGAATGAGATAGAGATGAGATGAGAGAAACGCAGAATGAGAGAGAGATGAGAGAAACGCAGAATGAGATAGAGATTAGCGGAAAGCAGAATGAGATGAGAGAAACGCAGAATGAGAGAGATGAGAGAAACGCAGAATGAGATAGAGATTAGCGGAAAGCAGAATGAGATAGAGATGAGATGAGAGAAACGCAGAATGAGAGAGATGAGAGAAACGCAGAATGAGATAGAGATGAGAGAAACGCAGAATGAGATAGAGATGAGATGAGAAACGCAGAATGAGATAGAGATTAGCGGAAAGCAGAATGAGATGAGAGAAACGCAGAATGAGATAGA
>NC_051227.1:10121867-10174367 GCF_015220715.1 Pygocentrus nattereri
CTAAACTGTCATGGCTAGAACACTATTTTGGGAGTACAGAGCCATTTGGGATCTAGTCTGGGTTTGACGTGACCTCTGACTGAAACGGGATCATTTGAAGCGTGTAAGACGTTCAGGTGACATTCTTTACTAGCTCATTTTGGAATAGAATACGTCCACGGAAACACCTCAATCAGAATAGTCTGGTCCGATTGAGGCCATTTGGAATACTGTTTCTATCCGACTGATTGAGGTGGGTAATCCTGTAAATAATCTGTTAAATAGAAGAATATTATCCATGTAAATGCCTGTGTCTGATTACATTCCCTATTGGAAAGTTTAACTCCGTTCTGCATGCGCGTTGCGTCATAGTGAGAGTTTTTACCGTTCAACACAGCGGAGCAGAAACTGGTCTGCAGAGGAGACAAAGTTCATGCTCTGATCTTTAAAAGACGGCGGTGGGACGGACGTCCAGTTTATGTGTCTCAGAACACGACGTCTTCCTCTCGGCCTTCTTTAATAAGGACGTGTGAAGGACGTTTTCCTGAGTCTGATGTCATTTTAAAGCAGTTAAAAACACAAGCACTGCACACTGCTGCTCATCTCACTCTGACTGGACTCACATGATGCTGGTTGTCATGGTAATGTGTACACTAAGTGGTGCTCTACGCAAGCGTGTAATTTTGGATCAGATTACTTGTAGTGAGCATGTAAATGGAA
This sequence comes from Pygocentrus nattereri, assembly GCF_015220715.1. NCBI lineage: Eukaryota > Metazoa > Chordata > Actinopteri > Characiformes > Serrasalmidae > Pygocentrus > Pygocentrus nattereri. The sequence continues at coordinate 10,122,567 of NC_051227.1, forward strand.
ATTTTTCACTAGGGTATTGAGTAGAGTGAGAATGAAACTCAATTTCTCATGGTTTTCATGCTCATAATATGTATTTGACATCAGTATTATCAAAGAAAAACACATGCTTTTGACCACTGAGGAAACGGGCAGCAGTTGCATTGAAGACAGGTGTAAGTTACATTGTGATTTTAGTTCAGTTTGATGCTTTAGCCTTTACACCAACACAAGCATCAAGCTATATAGGTGACTAATGCAAGCCATTTCAGCTGAGCATATTAGCATAATTACCGCAAAAACAATCTCTCTCTTTTTGTCTACAGACTGCTGTTACAGAGGGACTACAGTTTTTTGAGGGACATAAACCTATGGCACCCTTTCGTCACCATCGGTGTGTATTCCTCCACCCTCTCCGCTGCCATGAGTAACCTGATCGGAGCGTCCCGCATCCTCTACGCCCTCGCTCGAGATGATTTGTTTGGTGAGCCACCCAGTTCCACTACATTGAGCTGCGCTTCTGTTATGTGACCATGTGAACACCTTAGCAACCACTTTGGTTACTATAGCAACAGCCTAGCAACACCTTAATAACCACTGGGGATAGCATAGCAATGGCCTAGCAATACGTAGCAACCACCTGGAATACCGTACCCTTTGGGATGCTTAGTTCTTAAGTGTTAGGCTCATCCTGGTGTAAGGAGGCTCTCACTGCGAGTTATGTTTATGTTTCAAAGTGATGCTATGCTTCAGACAGCAAGATGTGTTGATATATTCAGAATAATATAGGTGTAAACTATGTAGGTGTGACATACATAGAATTCGGTAACTGTAAATGAAATTAGTTACTATGGTTATTACAGTAGGCTGGTGGTGCTTTTAGGCTAAATTGTAAGGACTTTGCAAATGAGTTGTGAATATGTGAAGCTCTTTTGAGACCCCTACTCTGTGCTCTTTGGAAGTCCTAGATACACTATATGGACAAAAGTATTGGGACGCCTACACATTACTCTTAAAGGAGCATATATGACATCCTATTCTAAATCCAAATTATATGAAGTAGGTCCCCGTTTGTACCTCTAACGACTTCCACTCTTCTGGGAAGCTTCTACAGGATTTTGGAGAGTGTTTAAAGGAGTTTCTGCCTCATCCAAAAGAGCATTTGTGAGGTCAGACACTGATGCTGGACGAGAGGTTCTGGCTCACAGTTTCCGTTCTAGTTCATCCCAAAGGTGTATGTTGGGGTTCAGGTCAGGGCTCTGTGAGGGTGTCAAGTTCTTCCACACCAAACTCACCCAGTCAGGCCTTTACTGAGCTGCATTGGTCACTGGGACTCATGCTGGAACAGGAAAGGTTCTTCCCCAAACTGTTCCACAAAGTTGGAAGTTGTCCAGAATGTCTCGGAGCTGAAGCATTAAGATTCCCTTCACTGGAGCTAAGGGTTCTAGACCAACCCCTAAAACAGTCCAATATCATCATCCGTACTCCACCAAGCTTTACAGCTAGCACATTGCTGTCAGGAAGGTAACGTTCTCCTGGCCAAACCCAGACCAGTCCATTAGACGATTACATTGGCGGCATTCTTTACAAGGTGTGTCCCAGTACTTTTGCTTATGTAGCGTATGTTATTGATTGTGAATATGAGCCAGGTTTCAGGTAGCTGTTGGTAATGAACAGCAGCACTTTTATACCAGGGCCCTTCAGCATTATGCTGAGGTGTTTTGACTTTTATGACCTAGACTGAAGGGCATCTCTGGACATACATTTGATCAAGTGTCCATACTTTTCACTTCTGTGGTCCTCTGAGAGAGTGTATTCTGCTGTGACTGAAGGTGTGTTAGATGTAATGTGTGTGATGTTGAGGTTAGTTGTGCTATAATTTGCTCCTGAGTCACGGAGCACTAATGATGAAAATTGTTCACTTCTTAAAAGATGACCAGACCATGTGAAGGTGGACTCTTTGAACCTGGATGATTCACTGTAATTTTCTTGAGTCTATTTTAGTCTGTTTTGGTGCACAGTTGACTATTTCCAAGAAAAAAACGTGTTTACTGGGTGATAAAAGCCTTGCAAAATAAACTAACTGGACACTTTGTCTTTTTGGAGCTCCTCTTTGGTGATGTGCAGTTAGAGACATTCAGCCTGCTCTGAAGATCTGTGAAAAGGATGTGCAATGACTCTTCAGGAGACAAAAAGTGAGGAAAGCACCAGGACCAGATGGTGTTTCACCCTCCTGTCTGAGGGTCTGCGCTGACCAGTCTTTACAGCACTCTTTAATAAATCACTGGAGCGGTGTGTCGTACCTTCCTGCTTCAAACGTTCCACCATAGTACCAGTTCCCAAGAAAGCAACCATCACAGGATTAAATGACTATAGACCCATTGCATTGACCTCTGTAGTCATGAAATCCTTTGAGAGACTGGTGCTCTCCCATCTGAAGAACATCACAGATCATCTGCTAGACCCCCTGCAGTTTGCATACCGGGCAAACAGGTCGGTGGACGACGCAGTGAACATGGAACATATGCAAGAATTTTATTCTTGGACTTCAGCTCAGCCTTTAATACAACCATCCCAGGACAGCTACACAGCAAACTACTCCAACTCAGCGTGCCAAGCCCCACCTGCCAGTGGATCACCAACTTCCTCACTGGTAGAGATTAGCAGTTGAGGTTGGGAAAGTTCACCTCAAACACCCAGATCATCAGTACAGGTGCCAGGTGCTCCACAGGGCTGTGTCCTCTCACCATTGCTCTTCTCCATTGCTCTTCTGTACATGAATGACTGGACCTCCACAGACCCCTAAGTCAAAATATTGAAGTATGCAGATGACACTACAGTCATTGGTCTCATCCGAGATGGTGACGAGTCTGCTTACAGACGGGTGGTTGATCAGGTGGTCCTTTGGAGCAGCCACAATAACCTGGTGCTGAACACAGCAAAAACAGTGGAGATGACAGTGGACTTCAGGAGGAGCCCTCCAGGCCTGCCAGCGCTCACCATCCTGGACAGAACTGTGGTGGCAGTGGAGTCTTGCAAATTCCTGGGCACAACAATTACCAGGGACCTGAAGTGGAGCAGCAACATCAGCTCCATCATCAAGAGAGCCCAGCAGAGGATGTACTTTCTGCATCAGCTGAGGAAGTTCAACCTGCTCCAGGAGCTGATGGTGCAGTTCTACACAGCCATCATAGAGTCGGTCACCACCATGTCCATCACAGTGTGGGACAGCTCAGCTACCAAGCATGACCTCCACAGACTGCAGCACATCATCAGGTCTGCACAGAGGACAATTGGGGTTGAGTTACCTACTCCATCCTCTGGAACTGCTGCTCAAACCAGTGTTTATTCTAGCATCTTTTCACCTGCCATATTACCCCACCTGTCTGACTGTCACCTCATTGATCTCTTTCTCTGCCACCATACACCCTATTTGGGGGCAGTCGTGGGCTTGAGGTTAGGGAGCTTGCCCTGTGACCGGAAGGTTGCCGGTCGATCCCCAGGGCCGACAGTTCATGACTGAGGTGTCCTTGAGCAAGACACCTAACCCCCAACTGCTCCCCGGGTGCCGTGTATAGGGCTGCCCACCGCTCCGGGCAAGTGTGCTCACTGCCCCCTAGTGTGCGTGTGTGTGTGTGCGTGTGTGTGCGTGTGTGTGCGTGTGTGTGTGTGTGTGTGTGTGTGTTCACTAGTGTGTATGTGGTGTTTCACTTCATGGATGGGTTAAATGCGGAGGTGGAATTTCCCCGGTTGTCGGATTAAAAAAGTATCACTTAACTGCTGCTGCACTCAGCACATTAACTTTAGACTCATACATTGCACAGTTGTAAGGTTTACAGGTATGACTCTGTGTGTGTGTGTGTGAGTGAGTAGGAATGCAAGTTGTTATTTTATTTTGTTTTGTATTTATTTTATCTTATATCCTATATGTGAATGTCTGTCTGATACTGTGCACTGTGAGCTCCTGTAACCAAAACCAAATTACCTGGCCAATAAAGCTTGATTCTGATTCTGAGACTGTAGCTCATCTGGTGATGCACAGTTTATGTTAGCCAGCTACAAGTGGGCTGTGAAGTGGTCCACTGGCCTGTAGTGGGTCAGTAACAGCCACGGGTCATAGTGGGTTGGTAACAGCCAAGTCGTAACCCTGCGTTCACAGAGGTAGCAATGTGTCGTAACGAGACAAAGCAACTGAAGGGAATTTATTTTCAGTGAGAGCTGCCAGATTCCGGCGACAAGAGGCAGCGCAAACGTTGGTGACGTGAACATTGGTGGCAAGTTGAGTGGAGTTTAACTTAATGCAAGAAAGACTTCACGTGTCCTTATTAAAGAAGGCAGAGAGGAAGACGTCGTGTTCTGAGACAGATAAGCTTGGATGTCCGTCCCACCGCCGTCTTTTAAAGATCAGAGCATGAACTTCGCCTCCTCTGCAGACCAGTTTCTGCTCCGCCGTGTTAAACGGTATAAACTCTCACTATGACGCAACGCACATGCAGAACGGAGTTAAACTTTCCAATAGGGAATGTAATCGGATACAGACATTTACGTAGATAATATTCTTCAATTTAACGGAATATTTACAGGATTACCCACCTCGATCAGTTGGATAGAAAAAGTATTCCAAATGGCCTCAATCGGACTAGACTATTCAGACTGAGGTGTATGCATGGACGTATTCTATTCCAATCAAGTTATTAATCAGATTATTAATGGGTTGTTAGGCAGCATGTAAGTGTGGTTCCCGTTATTCCTAAATGATTATTACTGAATTAGTCTTTAGCCTGTAAGCAGTACGCTGAGATGGTTGTTAAAAAATGGGTTCTTACTGAGGATGTTTAGTGCCAAATAACGTCAGAAAATACAGATACCACTAAAATTTCAAACTAAAAAGGCCTAAATGCATATTAGTCAGCAATTCTCCTGTGGTCAGAAACTGACCAGTGATGAATGGTGTATAAGGGGCAATAAATTCTGCAGCAACAGATAAGCTACAGTCTTTAAGTGTACACCTGTATGTTGGACCTATAAAGTAAAGGTCTGTGCAAGAGTCAGAGACAAAACGGCCGTTATATACCGGTCATTAATTTTTCGGGATATTTCTCAGTAGATTAGATATAAAATAATCCACTTGCGCAAGAAAGTGGAAGGCCAAAAGCAAATTTGCTTTCTAAAACTGAAGTTCAACAAAATGATCAAATGATGAGGAAAAAAATGGGATTCCTAACAACCACCTGCAAGACCTGGTCGACTGTCTGTGAGACAACACCTTAATGCTGTGGGTTTGAATGTGTATCTGCCAATAAGCCTCACTGAGAAAAGAAAACGGACACAAAAGAAGCTGCCGGTATTTTCAGAACAATGGACTGACCACCCCAGAGTCCAGACCTCTGCATCACTGCTTGTGTTTGGATCATGAGAAACAGAAAGCACAACCAGCTTCTAAGACTGAACTTTTGAAGGTGTAGAAAAATATCCCTGCAGGTGAAGCAGGTTAAGTCGAACTGGTAATGAGACAAACCAGGGGTGGTCTCTGACTTCAGCGCAGTAACATAGGTTACAGCTACTTAGTGCAAAGTGGAGGCCTTTGGGTTGCAGCCGTATGATTGTGTACATTCTGCTGAAGTAGATGTTGGACGTTGTGTCTTTTGATGGATGGATGGATGGATGAGGATAGAGTACTGAGCGACTGGCTCTCTTTGCCCTTCACCTGCAGTCTGCTCTTCTCTCGCAGGCTCTTCCTCCTCCAGCAAGTGTGGAAAGGTCCAGCTTTTACTGGCCTCATGCAGCTATTCTTTCAGAATCTCCTTACAGTCCTTATCGTGGAAAAAGATGGATTGACTCTATTAAGGCAGTATTAAAGTAGTCTTTCTTTCTTTCTTTATCTCATCCTTTCTTTCTTTGTCTCTGCAGGTAAAGTCTTATCCCCAGCGAAGAAAACCTCGGCCAGTGGGAACCCCTGGGTCTCGGTGCTCATCTCCTGGTTTCTCGTGCAGGTATGACGGAGCGAGTGATGAAAAGTTCTGATTCAGGTTTTTCCGCATCATGAACGGAGTCCTTTAATATTGTCTGCTGATATTAAATGGAACATTTTGTTGGCAAAACTAATGCGGTGTAGGTGAGATATTGATGTCGTCATAAAATCTTGTAGCTCCAAAGCTTTACCTTTACAGAAGGTGGAGGAAAAACTTTCTAAAAACTTCATTAACATGACAGACATTTCAAATGTTGGCCTCATCTAAAGGTAGAAAAAGTTAGCTTTTTGCAGCATTGTAGCTCAATTTTGGTCCATTTCTTTTGGCAAACTGTCTTCAGTTCCTCAAGGTTACTAGGGTCCCCCTGTTGGACCTTTTGAAAGCTGAGCTTGGCTAAGCCATGCAGGCTGAGTTGTTTGGGGTCGTTTTTCGACATCATCTTTATTCCTTTATTCCCACAATGACATGTGATGGCCCCAGTACCATTTATGGAAAAGAAGCCCTATATTATGATGCTCCCACCTTCATAATTCACTGTGTTTCTGTGTGTTTTGGGTTCATACTTGGAATCGTTCTGATTCATGGGTCATTTTTCCAAAATTGAAAGTGAAATGTTTTACCATTCTTATTTGATACAGGATTTCAGCTGCTCAACAGTTTGGGATCTGCTTTGTTTTATTTTTGTTTCGTAGTACGCCAGATATTTTCAGTGGGTGGACTGCAGGGAGGCCAGTCTAGCACCTGGACTCTTTGTGTGAAGCCATGCTGTTGTAATAAATGCATGATGTGGTTTGGCATTGATTTGCTGAATTAAGCAAGGCCTTCCTTGAAAAAGACGTTATCTGAATGGCAGCATGTTTTGCTCCAAAACCTGTACATGTTGTTCAACATCACTGGTTTCAGACACCCATGCCATGTGCACTAATGCACCCCATCAACTTTTGAACTGTGCTGATCGCAAGCCTGACGGTCCCTCTGCTCATTAGCTGATTTGCCTCACTTCGTCTTAAATGAGTTCAAGCCCAGAGAAGTCGGCAGCGTTTCTGGATCCTGTTTGTATATGGCTTCGTTTTCGGTATGGTAGAGTTTTAACTAGCCGTTGTGGATGCAGTGGTAAACTGTGCTCACAGACAGTGTTGTTTTTAGACGTGTCCCTGAGTCTCTGTTGTGATTTCCACTACAGAATCATGTCTGTTTTTAATGCAGTGCTGCATGAAGGCCCGCAGATCACAGCCATCCACGGCGGGTTTTTGGTTTTGTCTCTTGCACATCAAAGTTTTTCTGGATTCTTCATGGATAATGAAGGTCTTTGCTATTTTATGTTGAGAAATGTTATTCTGGTGCAGTCTTTCACAGAGTGGTGAACCCCTCCTCATCTTTACTTCTGAAAGACTCCGCCTCTCTGAGATGCTCTTTATACCCAATCATGTCACTGACCTATCCTAGTTGGTTGTAGTATGTTTGTACATTAATGGATTCTGTTTTTATTTACTTTGTGCACAGCATTACAGTTGTTTTGGAAACTGGCTTGCAGATCTGGACAACTCTAAATGGACTGTAATGAGAATATGTGATTGACGGCGTACGACCGAGATATTTAGTGCTGGCCAGGGACAGTAACCCCACTGGAGTGTGATATTGTTGATTCTCTTCAGGCCTATTTCCTTCTCTTTTGTCCCCTGCCCCCCCCCTCTCTCTCTCTCTCTCGCCCTCTCTCTCGCCCTCTCTCTCGCCCTCTCTCTCGCCCTCTCTCTCGCCCTCTCTCTCGCCCTCTCTCGCGCTCTCTCTCTCGCCCGCTCTCGCGCTCTCTCTCTCTCTCTCTCTCTCTCGCTCGCCCTCTCTCGCTCTCTCGCTCTCGCTCGCCCTCTCTCTCTCTCGCTCTCTCTCTCGCTCTCTCTCTCGCTCTCTCTCTCGCCCTCTCTCGCTCTCGCTCGCCCTCTCTCGCTCTCTCTCTCGCTCTCTCTCTCGCCCTCTCTCTCTCTCTCTCTCTCTCTCTCTCTCTCTCTCTCTCTGTCTCTCTCTCTCTCTCTCATCCTCATCAGCACTTTCCATGTTGACAATGCCGAGATCCTAATCTGAACTTGAGTGAGAGAAAGAGGCTGATGGAGTGGAGAGAGTGGAAAGATGAAGGGATGGCGGGACTGAAATGAAAGTGGGACACTCCAGCGGAGGACAGGCTGACTGATATTGATAGCGTTTGGGTAAGCCGAGACTGCTATAAAGGTGACAGGGTTGGCCTGGCGATTCAACACACTGTCTCATTTGAATCTAATTAGCATTTCCCTTCCCCCTATCTTAAATTAGCATTCTTTCTTCCTGCTTAAGATGCAAATGCTCCGCCCCCTGATTAGCACGCCCCTCGATCCTTATCTAGAGGGATCTCTTATATCCTTATTGTAATTTGGACACCTCTGAGTGGCTCTTTAATGCCAGTTCCGAGTGGCTCATTTGAAATCTGATCAGCGGTTTCCTTCACCAGCTCTTCAATTAGCGATCTTTCTTCCTGTTTAAGATGCAAATGCCCCGCCTCCTGATTGACACGCACCTCCCTCTATCTCTAGAGGGCTCTCTCATGTCCTTATTATACTTTTAACGCCCTCAAATGGTCCTTTCATCAAAGAGGTCTATTATATATTATGGCTTCATTAGCATATCACCGCCCAGCTCAAAGGTTCTTCAAATCCTTCTTGTTTTGTTCCGTGCCACGTTTTTCTTTTTTCTGCCTTTTTTCTGTCCCTTCCATCCCCCCAGAATAGTTCCGTGATTGCAAGGGAGGCTCTTCCATTAGCCACAAAGAGCACAGTGACATGACCTGGAACACACACACACACGCACGCACGCACACACACTTTTACGCACTCCGCACCTATCTGACCTGCGGTTTTGTGTTAATGCTCTGTCACGCTGCTTCATCTGCACTATTAAACTCAAGATAACCTCCATTAGTAGAACTCTCTCTCTCTCTCTCTCTCTCTCTCTCTCTCTCTCTCTCACTCACTCACTCACTCACTCACTCACTCACTCACACACACACACACACACACACACACACACACACACACACACACACACACACACCTAGGATGAATTGAGGCATATAAAAATGGCCCTTATATTTTAACAAGTAACTCGCAGATGAGTATCTGTCCTTGGAGAGAACAGCTTGTTCAGTTATAGCACTGTGTGTGTGTGTGTGTGTGTGTGTGTGTGTGTGTGTGTGTGTGTCTGTGTGTGTCTGTGATTGGAATTAAATAAAGAATATAAGTTTAAACTGCAGACTTTTATTTTACTTAAGTCTATTTGCATCCAAATTGGGTGAACTGTGTAGGAATTACAGCCAGTTTTTATACTCAGACCCCCATTTTCATGGGCTCAAAAGATGTCAACTAAGTTTTTGGAAGAAAAACTGTCGTGTTGCTTTTATTATGTTTATGATTCATCCTACAACACCTATTTAAAAAAAAAAAAAAAAAAAAAAGTAAATTTTAAACAGAATGCAATGATGTGGAAATAATTTTAAACCCCACATTTAATAGAAAAAGAGCAATTAAAACAAACCAAGTGTTGAAACTGAAATATGTTTTTAGAAAAATATGTTTTGAATTTGATGGAACATGTTTCAGAAAAGTTAGGACAGGGTTAACACAAGGGGAAAAAAATGAATGCAGTGACGTGCAAACATCCCACAACCAATTAGGTTGACTGGCAACAGGTCAGTGACGTGATTGGGAATAAAGAGCATCTCACAGAGGCTGAGTCTTTCAGAAGTAAAGATGAGGAGGGTTCACCACTCTGTGAAAGACTGCACCATCAAATAGAGCAACAATGCAAGAAAGTTTCTCAGCATAAAACAAAGAGTTTCTGCTTTTTAGCATCTCTGGTACATAATGTCATTAAAAGAAGGTTCTGGGAAAATGTAAGTGCAAGGGACAAATCCAAAAGCTAGTCATGGATGTCCGTGATCTTTGGGCCCTCAGGCAGCACTGCATTAAAAACGGACACACATCTGTAGTGGAAATCTCTCTTTGGGCTCAGAAACATCTGAAAACCACTGTCTGTGAACAGTTTGTTGCTGTGTAATGTTGCTTTAACTTCCACAAATGCAAGTTAAAACTCTACCATGCAAAGAAATAAGCATGTATAAACACTGCCCCCTTCTCTGGGCCCAAGCTCATCGACGACGAAGTATCCTCTGGTCTGAAGAGGAGAGGGACCTGTTTGGGTTTATCAGCCCAAAGTTCGAAGACCAGCATCTGTGGTGGTATGGGGGCGCATTAGTGTGCATGGCATGGTAGGCTTGCACCATTAATGCTGAATGATGTACACAAGTTGTGGAGCAACATATGCTTCTATCCAGATGAAGTCTTTTTCAGGGAAGGCCTATTTCAGCAAGACCATGCCAAACCCGGTTTCTGCGTGTATTACAACAGTATGGCTTTGTAGTAAAAGAGTCCTGGTGCTAAACTGGACTGCCTGCAGTCCAGACCGGTCACTCGTTTTAAACATTTGAAAAATTCGACAAAGATCCACAGAATGTTGAAAACCTATATCAAGCAAGAAGGGGAAAACATTTCACTTTTAAAACTACAGCAAGAAATATTTTCCTGTTCTTTCATGATATGATTTCAGCTACTCAACAGTTCAGGGTCTCCTTTCATGATTTCATGTCATAAGGTGCCAAATGTTTTCATGTTTTCATTGCATGACCAGACAGTACGAGACGGTCACGACTGAAGCATTTGGTGAAGTTTTGGTACTGTTATGATTGCTTTGGTAGTGGAAAAAGTGGAAAGTTCAGTCTTTTGCATTAATAAAATGAACTTAGTTAATGTATGGAGTCACTCGGAGTAAAAGCAGTTCAGTCAGTTAAAAGTCTGAAATGGGTTTTACGGTCTTTTTAACTTTTCAAGCTCTTTTTGCTCTGGCTGAACAGCTTGAAGTCCTTAATCGAGATGTTGTCAAGCCCCTCCTGGTTGGATTTTTGTAAGGTTGCGGCCCACCCTGTTGGAGATTCAGGGTCAGTGGAAGTCGGGCCTGTAGAACCTGCATCTGTTTGAACCGAATCCTGACCTTGAGCATCTTTAATGGTCTTAGCAGTTTTCGGCACCATTTCGAAACTGAACTCCTTCACAAATTAAACAGTTCTGGGTTCCATCAACACTCGTACAGCAAGCAGAAAACGCTACCGTGTGACGAAAAGCGACAGTTTTTAAGGCCTCGCTAGCGCCCCCTGTGTTTTCAGCTCTGATTTTCAACCAGTTTTGGAGCTATTTTAGGGTAAGTATTGTTATCAGTACTCGACCTTAGCAGATACTTAAGGATAAGACAGCGTTCTTTGGTATCACAAGGGAAAAGGTGGGATTAGTGCATCCTTACTTATGGTGTTTACACTGGTACACCACAGCTTTTACTGACTTTGATGAAATGAAAATGTACTGATCTTTTCATCATGTTTCGATGTGTAACACGCTGTAATTGTGTGTGTGTGTGTGTGAGAGAGAATACCTTCTCCTCTGTTGTGACAGGAGAGATTTAAATACCCAGAATACTTTGGGAGAGGGCTTTTAGTCCAAAGTGATAAATGGAAGATGATTCAGCACTTCTGACTTACACAGCACACTGTGTGTGTGGGTGTGGGTGTGGAGAGATGTTCTAGAGACCGGGATTCTTACTCCCCTGCAGTACTGTACAAAGATCAGTGACCACCTTTCTTTTACTTCGATTCCTGTCAAAATGGCCATTAAGTGCAAGTTATTCATTTTCAGGGGAGAAATTTCTCCACAGCTTAGACAGAAGAGTCACCATGCATAAAGAAGGAGAAAGTCAGATGAAAAATGAGCGAGTTTCCAGAACTGGAGTTCAAAATGTAATTAAAAGATATTGAGAAAATTAGATTCCTAACAACCATCCACAAGATAATGGTAGACCACGCAAACTGACCCCCCCCCCCCTTAGATAAACAGCACGTAAAGCTTTGATCTTTGAGATAAAGGAGAAGATCAAGCTGCTTCAGATCTGAGAATATCCACAGGTGTTTCTGTCCATCCTTCCACTGTGAGAAGACCACTCAGCTCTGTGGGTCTGAAAGGACGTGTAGCTGATCAAGAAGAACCTCACTGAGAAAAGGAGATGGACACATCAAACAAAGAAGCTGAGCGATGGACTGACCACCCCAGAGTCCAGACTGCAACATTGTTGAATCTGTTTGGTATGGCTTGGTTTCTAAGAGCCAGAAGGTACGACCAATTTCTAAGACTGAACTCTGGAGGTGTGGAAAAACATCCCCGTAGATTTCTTTGAGAAACTGGAAGGTAGACAGTAAATACTGAAATATTGAAGTTTATGGTTCGTTGTTGAGGCTTGTTGTGCTTTTTATCTTGTTTTTAAACATGCATGAGTTGTATTTAATGGGCATTTTGACTAGAATTTGAATGAAGGAAAATGTGGTCTCTGACTTTTGCACAGTAATGTACATGATCGTGCTACAACACCTGTGCTCTGAGCACCAGGCGGCTGCATGTTGAGCATATCAATGTAAATATACTGATCTATCGTCAGCCTTTTTGCAGTGTTGCAGTTGATGTCAATTTGAACATTTAAAAACTGATCCTAGATCAGCCAGTATGAGAGAAATATGACTGCTGGTTTGAAGTTTACTACTGATAAAAGAACCTCCATTTCGTCCTTGATATGAATCTACAAGTAATGGTGATTATTATGATCATGGTTTTAAAATGGGCACACAATTTATTTATTTTTTTTACTTGTTTTGCTTTATTTATCCAGGGCACCTAATTGCCAGTTCATTCTTACAAAATGGCTAAACCTTAGGGCAGCAGAACGGTATTCAAACGTGACTAAATCCATAAACAAGACTATTGAAAAGACATTTTTGTTTGTGTTGCTGCTTTTCATTCAGTGATTTAATCTCCAGGCGGCTCTTAAGTGCCCAGCATTCAAACTTCTCTTTTGCTTAAAGTATATAAAATATTGTTTGTAGTTTGCTGGCTGTGGCATTGTTGGCCAGCCTGCGGAGCCTGGCTCAGTCTCCTGTGGGGAGAGAGAGAGAGAGAAAGATACCAGGCATTAGGTCTCTTGGTAAGTGGAGTAATCAGTCACTCACCTGAGAGAGCCTCTGAATGGCATCTTTCGGTGGCGAGTGTGTCTGGAGGAGTGAACCCAGCTGGTGTCATTAGCAGTGGTCTGACATGTTGGATTCTAGGCCCCACCCTTGAGTCCACGTGGTCGCCAACTGTTCAAAACAGGAGGTGCTGAAATTTGACAGCTCCAGTCAGCACCTTAGAGAAATTCCTTTGGCTGTGACTGCACAGAAAAACCGATCTGGCAGGTATCGTGAGCCCACCACCAGCCGCAGGCCCCCCTCCTTAGAGCCTGCCTTGGCCGAGGGCAGTTTGACGCCCAGTAGGCCGGCCGAGGGAAGAGGGCATTTGCATTTCTCCATGACCCATCAAGCTTGGGAACCATGATGACCATGTTCCTGGACCATGGGCTGTTAGATGGTCTCCAGGAACCAACATCTGCTTAACTTCCTCTTTGATGGATTCAGGTGGGATTCTGGTATCCGGTAGAGCCACTGTCTAATAACAACCCTCAGGGACCGGTCTGGATGTTGTGTTGGATAACGTAGGTGCAGCCAGGGACAGTGGAGATGATGTCATGAAACTGTTCTGCCAACTGCTTATTCCTGGTGTTGAGGATATATAAGGTCTTCTACATACCACAAAGGGACAGGTTAAATTCATTTGTTCGCTCAGTTCTTTTCCAGACTATTCAAGGTGGTAATTAAGTGGATCTGTATTTTATTGCATCATGTGTGGCCCATGCCAGTTTGCCAGGAACTTACAGGTGGGCTTCCTCCATGTGCTTATGGACGATGGATGATGCAGCACAGCATTTATCCTGTGCTGCATTTCATGGACATATTCAATGACTGAGTGGAATGAGGAGGGATGTTGTTCCTTCTCTAACTATGTTGAGAAGACCCAGTGGCCGACATCTGTATAACAAGTGGAACAAATGGAAGCCACTAGAGGCCGTCCAGAGTGGCAGAGAGCACGCAGGTAATCAGCAGGTCCCAATTACACCTGTCTGGAGCCATGACTTTTTTTAGATTGTTTTTGAGGGTTTGCTTAAAGCCTTTCACCAAGTCATCTGTCTGTGGGTGACACACGGAGGTGGGTAGGTGATTTACCTGGAGAAGCTGGTCAGCCATGACCCAGGAGATGAAGGGGGTACCCTGGTCTGTCATGATGTCCTTGGGGGGGAGTGAGGGGCACTGTCAGTGACATCACATTTAGTTGTTCATCTTCCTGCTGTTCTCTTGCAAAGCTGCTCTCCGCAGGGACCTGTTGGAAAAGAGGATTAGTGGGTCTGTTGCTCTCCCCTTCCCCACGTGGTCAGCCACTCTCGTCTCCCTCCCAAACTGGTGGAGCAGGGCTTCAGGGTACATCTACAGTCAAGTTCTGGGTTCTTCAAGGTCTGTTTAAAGTCCTGGTAGTCCTTGCTCACCAGTAAAAGAACAGGGAGATCAGAAACCAAGCCTGTGCATACTCATCCAGTCGTATCAGAGCTGTGGGAAATTGCTGGATGTTCCCCTGTATGTGAGTGACAGGCAGCTCCTCACTGGACGGTCAGAGATGGGCCTGGACCTCTCCCATTTCCAGGACAAGTGAGCAAGTGAATCCTTGCGCTCCATTCCAAAAATAAAGGGTGCAACTCGTGAGCTAGGGGCGAATGGACGTTCTAAGATCCTGTTCGGTGAGCATGGGATTGTTTAGCAGGCTTTGTGGGACAGTGTGGCGCAGAGGCTGGTTCCTCTCAGGGTGGTGGACTCCACTCTCTCCTGGTCGTGCTGCAGATGGGTCTGTTAGATGGGCTGCAGAGAGAGGTTCACATCACTCGGGATGGGACAGGGCCAGCACATTTTCTATGCCCTCCATTGCCTCAGTGTCACAGGGGTTTTGGTAGGGCCCACAGGAACCATTGCCTGAGCATCTGCTCAACTTCCTCCTCTGAGAGCTGCCACTGTGGTTTGGGCCAGGTTTATTTGGTCCATGCCAGCTCCTTTTTTGTTTTTATTTTTACTTTTTTAAAATGTGGTCTTGTGGACTCCTCAAGGAGGTGCTGCCCGCATTGTCCACTACTAAGGAAGTGCTCACAGTAGCGGGAGACCACAGACATGAAGTTCAGTTCAAGTATGGCTCTGGGCTGGATTTATTCAACAATCTGCCAGAGTCAAAGTGACAAACGAAAGTGTTAAAAGTTTGAAAGACTCCACTGTGAAAGAGAACCATTCCTCCAGTAGGAAAACTGGTTTCAGGAGCAGGCACACAGGTCTCACAGCAGTGGCAGTGTGATTCAGTTGATGGGGCTTGGCTCAGTCGCCTGTGATTGGAGAGAGAGAACAGAAGGCCACAAGAAAGACACCAGGCATTAGGTCTCTTGGTAAGTGGAGTACTCGAAGTCACTCACAGGACTGAGCCTCTGAATGACGTTTTTATGGCGGCAGCTCTCTGGGTGAGTGAACCCAGCTGGTCTCATTAGCAGAAGCTGGCATGTGGGATTCCAGGGCCCGCCCCAGAGGCCATGCGGTCACCGGCTGTCCAAAACAGGAGGTGCTGAAGTTTGACAGCTCCAGTCAGCACCACGGAGAGCTGCCTTCAGCTGTGACACCTCTGAAAAACAGTTTCGGTGAGCATGGCATGCCGCTGGCCACACTACTTAGAAGCAATTACACAGGCTTATATTAGGCATTATTAGGTTTTAAGTATGTGTATAGTGCCTTTTTATAGGAGCCATCACAAAATCAATTGTAGTTGATTTTACATCATCTATTTCCAAACTCTTTTACCCCTTAAAGTTTAATAACCTGTTTGTGTCGCTGTGCTGACTGACATACAAAACCAGATCCAAAACAGTTGGACCTGTAGGTAAAATGCAAATAAAAACACAAAGCGGTGATGCAGTGGATATTTGATTAGATAAGTCTGCTAATTAAAACACATGAAAATATAAATACAATTTGAATTACTTTGACTTTTACCCGTTTTTAATGAAGGCATACATTTCAGTCCGTCAGTGTTTATCCATACTATGGAAAACAGTCAAAGCCACAGTGATATCTCAGCAGAAGTTGAGCTCCGAGACTTTGTTCCAAACTATCTGTATTAATTTGAGACTATAATGACAAAGCTGAGTAGGTTTTCCTACTTATTTATTTATTTTGTTCTGCTTTAAATGGTGCAGCAGTTCTACTTTGTCTCCTGAATCAATTACAATGAAATGGAAAATTTTAAATAAGAAATGAGAAGTTCTTCAATTTTAATGTTATTTTTTGATGTCCAGTGCTTTTCCTACTGCTTTGGATTGTTAGGATTGCTGGGGTTGGGAGGTCTAACAGTGATAAGGTATACTACAGTACTTAAACATAAACATAATGCCGGTATTTCTTCAGTGTATCAGTTTTCTCCTCCATGTCTCAATGGCCAAATAAACTGTCTCTGCCAATTATACTTTAGAGGGGTCACTGATTGGTGGTGTGGGAGCGGAGCGAGAGGTGGTGCTGATGGAAGAATAGTGCACCATCAGCTTAAACCTTCCTGCAGGTCCTTTGTTGTCATGTGGGGGTTTTGCTTTGCCTTTCTGGCAAGCACATGAGCGGTTCTATCGGAGAGCTACATTTGTCTCGTATTTAGTTTTTTCCACATTTTTGTGGTTTTATGCACCAAAAATGGTCCATTGACCTTTTTCTGACCCCTCTTTATCCTATAGAACTAATCAGCCTGTGTTTTTAAGACATATTTTAAGATATATGTAAATGAGCTCTGTGCTGATTGGCTGTCCTGTATTGTGCCTCAATCAAAAAGCGCTCCAAGATACTGAAATACTACTTAGCCGTTCAGTGTGAACTGGTTGCTGTTGACTTGTGACGTCACGGACGCAATGAATTCAAATCGCATTATAGTTTCCGTGCATGGACTGTGTGGATCAGGGAGTGAATGCTATGCTTTGAAACTTTTTAGTGATGTTTACACATTTATCCAAGAGCGTAATCACTTGTTGTGCATTCCCGCAACCTTTCCTCTTCAGGCTGGCTCCTTGCCAGGCAGTTTTTATTTGTATTTAGTCGGAGCGCAGCTTTAGGGTTGCTGCACGCCAGCCGCACACGCTTCCTCCAGGGTACGTGACGCCTGCTGCTGTCTTTCAAAATAAGCCCCCTGGCACCGTGGCTGGGTGTTTGGGAGCGTTAACCTCTCCACCTGCTACATGGCTGCTGAATGCAAACACTGAACCATTCAAAGGTGGATTTTCCAAAAACAAACACGCAGAAAAAAATCAGAACACTATCAGAGGTTCTCAGTCGCAGTGGTTTGGACCCCATGCACTGCAGTTGAGTGTTTCCCTCACTCCTGATTCAGGGTCCTGATTATTTGTGGATGCCCTGTGGTGCATTACTTTCCTCAGTGACGTTGATGGGATATATTTACATGGAAAGTATATTTACAAAACCGCAAGCTTACTCGAATTTTTCACTGTGTAGGTGAGTGCCACTTTTTACTTTGATTTATAAATATAAATATTAAATATTTTTGTTGTTTTTAATTCAGTTGTACAGGGTTGTTTGATATGAAGGAATCCGAGATTGTGCTTTCCACTTTATCTCTGTATGGCCATCTTTTTAGAGAGGCGTGGACTGTGTTCATAACCCACAGCACAGTAGAACAGCGCACTATAAACCCAAGTGCAGGTCCTTTGTTGTCATGTAGGGGTTTTGCTTTGCCTTTCTGACCGATATGAAAGTTCTCTCTGAACGCGTTCTTGGGCTTCCAGATCTTGCCTTGACTTGTAACTGCCATTTCTTGACATTTCAAACATTGGAAATTGTGAGCTAGAAGTGCTTTGATATCTCTTTTAAGACGTCCCCACTTTGTATTCATCCCTAAGCTTCACTTTCAGCTCCTCAGCCAGCCACTTGGAGGAGCTGAGGAGCCCATGGATATTGAGCGTAATCACAAAGTTTAGAGTCAGAGAATTTATTTATGCTGTTGAATGGTCAGGTGACTATTCCTAATGACAGTTCTTGAGCAGTCCTAAAGGTGTCTAAGGTCTATAACTGGGTATCCAAACATTTGCACCATTTATTATTTTTTTTATATCCTACATTTTGCTTTACTTTTGTGTGGGTTTACACACCAAAAATGGTTGTAATATCTCCCTTCATCCCTTAGAATTAAATAGGCTATTTTTTTTGCTCTGCAGGTCCTTTGTTGCCATGTGGGGGTGTTGCTTTGCCTTCTACCCAACACGCAAGCAGAGTTCTCTCTGGGAGCTTTCTTGGGCTTCCAGATCTTGCCTCGACTTCCACAGTTCCCCTTAACTGCCATTTCTTGACATTTTGGATGGTGGAAATTGTGCAAGAAGTGCTTTTGATATCTCTTTTAAGATGGCCCCTGCTTTGTGTCCATCGTTAAGCTTCACTTTCAGATCCTCAGCCAGCTGCTCAAAGGAGCCCACGGTTGTTGAGTGTGATCACAGTTTAAAGAGCCAGAGAATTAATTTATAGTCTACAGTGGTCATCAGCTGAATTTATTTACACATGACACTTCTTAACCTGGCTAACCAGTCCTTATGTATCTAGGGTCTACAACTGGGTATCCAAACGTTTGCACATTTTATTTATTTACTTGTTTGTTTGTTTAAGTTATACATCCTACATAATGTCAAAATTGTTTCTTTTCATCCCTTAGAATTAAACAAGCTGTTTTTTTGTTGCTCTACAGATCCTTTGCTGTCATGTGGGGGTTTTGCTTTGCCTCTCTGTCCAGCATATTAGTAGTTCTGTCAGAGCTGCATATTTTGTATTTTGTTTTGCTCCAAAATTAGTCCGTGGGCCATTTTGCCAACCCATTTTTATCCTTTAGAACTAAACAGGCTGTGTCTTTTAAGACTGATATATGTAAATGAGCTCTGTTCTGATTGGCTGCCCTGTATTGTGCCTTAGTAAGCATTCGGAGCTGAAACACCAACATAATGAGTTTCCAACGCAGCATAACTTCCATACATGAGCTGAGGAGTGAATGGTGTGCTTTGGGACGTTGGAAAAGCTTATGTATTAAATATTAAACACCTTTATTTAAAAGAGAACTGCGAGAAATTAGGATTCCTGATGATCAAATAGAGAGAACCCATGCGTTAACATGTTCTGCGTGTATATACGTGTTTGCAAGCGTGGATGCAGCACTCTGAACTCCGTTTGAGCCTCAGAGGAGGACTGGGATCCGTGAACTGGGCTGGGAGCAGTAATCTATGGAATTCACATGACTGCAGGATGAAGGCCTCACATGATTCCTCTGATGTATCATTTGAACCTCCAGCTGTGCGTCAGTGCCGACACTTGCGACGAACTGGAGGGAGAAGCGCTTCTTTTTTTTCTTCCCTCGTTCTTTTTGCTTGTGTTTGCTGCCTTACAGATAATAAAATGGCAGGAAAATGTCAGACATGATACTCGGCCAATTTCTTAATTACTCCGCACTGAGTCTAATTCAGAGCGAGCGCTCAGACTCGCTGCAGGAGCGGAGAGGAGTGTCTGCAAGCAGAGGAGGTAGGGACAGAAACAGAGTTAGAGAAGAGAGAGAGAGAGTGTGTGTGTGTGTGTGTGTGTGTGTGTGTATGTGTGTGTGTGTGTGTGTGTGGTTCTGTAGGTCACTTTGAACTCTCTGTGACTGCAGCCCAGCAACTCAGCTATTTAATTAATTACTCATACTCACCACTAATCTGTGTCTCTCTCTCTCTCTCTCTCTCTCTCTCTCTCTCTCTCTCTCTCTCTCTCTCTCTCTCTCTCTCTCTCAGCTGGTGTTGTTTTCAGGTAAACTGAACACTATAGCGAGTATAGTGACTATATTCTTCCTGCTGGTGTACGCGGCGGTGGACCTGGCCTGTCTGGCACTGGAGTGGGCCTCCGCACCCAACTTCAGGTAAGCTGAACATGCTGACCTTTTAACCTTCTACTCTAACCTTTAACCTCCCGCATGTATACTGTGAGTAAACACGGTGTCCACTCACTGCAGTACCTGCTCTGTGGTGGTCCTGGGGGTCTATGATGATAAATGTGCTCTAATTTTTCTCACATTTTAAGTTTCCTTTGGTCCATTCATTGTGAAATTAACACACCACGGTGACCGGTATTTTCAGGTATGTCAAAAACTGAAAATAATCAAAAATGACTTACAGTGGGGCAAAAAAGTATTTAGTCAGCTACTGATTGTGCAAGTTCTCCTACTCAGAAAGATGAGAGAGGTCTGTAATTTTCATCATAGGTTCACTTCAACTATGAGAGACAAAATGAGAAAAAAAAATCCAGGGAATCTCATTGTAGGATTTTTAAAGAATTTATTTGTAAATTATGGTGGAAAATAAGTATTTGGTCAATAACAAAAGTTCAACTCAATACTTTGTAACATAACCTTTGTTGGCAATGACAGAAGTCAAACGTTTCCTGCAAGTCTTCACCAGGTTTGCACACTGTAACTGGTATTTTGGCCCATTCCTCTTGCAGATCTCCTCTAGAGCAGTGATGTTTTGGGGCTGTCGCTGGGCAACACGGACTTTCAACTCCCTCCACAAATTTTCTATGGGGTTGAGGTCTGGAGAATGGCTAGGCCACTCCAGGACCTTGAAATGTTTTTTTACGGAGCCACTCCTTCGTTGCCTGAGCGGTGTGTTTGGGATCATTGTCATGCTGGAAGACCCAGCCACGTTCCATCTTCAGTGCTCTCACTGATGGAAGGAGGTTTTGGCTTAAAATCTCACGATACACGGCCCCGTTCATTCTTCCCTTAACACGGATCAGTCGTCCTGTCCCCTGTGCAGAAAAACAGCCCCAAAGCCTGATGTTTCCACCTCCGTGCTTCACAGTAGCTATGGATGCAACTCAGCATTCTTCTTCATCCAAACACGACGAGTTTAGTTTTTACCAAAAAGTTCTATTTTGGTTTCATCTGACCACATGATATTCTCCCAATCCTCTTCTGGATCATCCATATGCTCTCTGGCAAACTTCAGACAGGCCTGGATATGTACTGGCTTAAGCAGGGGGACACGCCTGACACTGCAGGATTTAAGTCCCTCTCGGCGTAGTGTGTTACTGATGGTAGCCTTTGTTACTTTGGTCCCAGCTCTCTGCAGGTCATTCATCAGGTCCCTCTGTGTAGTTCTGGGATTTTTGTTCACCGTTCTCATGATCATGTTGACCCCACGGGATGAGATCTAGCGTGGACCCCAGATCGAGGGAGATTATCAATGGTCTTGGATGTCTTCCATTTTCTTACAATTGCTCCCAAAGTTGATTTATTCACACCAACCTGCTTGCCTATTGTAGATTCACTCTTCCCAGCCTGGTGCAGGTCTACAATTTTCTTCCTGGTGTTCTTCGACAGTTCTTTGGTCTTGGCCATGGTTGAGTTTGGAGTCTGACTGTTTGAGGCTGTGGACAGGTGTCTTTTATACAGATAACGAGGTCAAACAGGTGTCATTAATACAGGTAATGAGTGGAGGACAGAAGAGCTTCTTAAAGAAGAAGTTACAGGTCTGTGAGAGCCAGAAATCTTGCTTGTTTGTGGGTGACCAAATACTTATTTTCCACCATAATTTACAAATAAATTCTTTAAAAATCCTACAATGAGTTTTCCTGGATTTTTTTTCTCATATTGTCTCTCATAGTTGAAGTGAACCTATGATGAAAATTACAGACCTCTCTCATCTTTCTAAGTAGGAGAACTTGCACAATCAGTGGCTGACTAAATACTTTTTTACCCCACTGTTTGTCCATTTTTCCATCTTGGCTGTAAATACGTCTCAGTGTGCGCTGATGTTCTAGTACAGGCTAAAAAATATAAACAGAAACTCAGACTTACTTTGCTCTGCTTTCAGCTTCAGCTCAACTACAGCTGCTTTTCTCACATCTCCAGCAGGAACCTTTTCCTCAAAAGTAGTTTCTTGTAAAGTGTCCCTCAACATTCGACTTCTATGAGGTGAATTTTCCCATTCCACCTTTAAATATTGCCAGAGTGCAACTTCTGCACCATTTAAGGTGGAACAGGAAAATTTGAATGAGAGGTGGCTTCAGCTTCGTAACTAGAGATGAGTCCATTCATCTCCAAATTATCGATGTCTTTCTTAAATCTCTCTCTTTGCCGTTTCGTAGCTACTAGCTGGGCGAGACTGTTGTGTGTTGCTATGGTGACCAGCCGTCTGCGCTGGTCTTCAGGGTTAAAGGGTGAATCAGCAGTTCTACATTAACTCCAGCGTTTAAGACCATTTACTGTTAAACTGTGTTGAACGATCAACAGAGTTTTATTTTACTGTAAAGGAGGATTATTTTATTATTACCTACTAATTTAATTCAGCTGTGGAGCCACAACAAGACAGTAGAAGAGCCTCATGTATAGACTGTCTTAACCCTGAATGGAAGTTAATGTAAAAAGATTTTATTGTAAGTGATTATAGAGCATTTCCATTGCTCCATTCCATTCATGGAATTTTCATGCCATGGGAAGGGCAGCTGCTGTGCTCGAATGGACATGCTTGGTTTTCTTCTGGACAGCCACGCTGTGTATCCTGTGAATTTGATATGTAAGTTTGACCCCTGGATATAAAGGTTAAGCAAGTGTGTGCATGAGAATGATGGAGCGTTTTCACAGTCCTCCCCTTATTGGCTCATGTGATCCCAGTCGCCTGTGATTGGTTGGAAGTGTGGAAGCAGCAGGGCCTCCACTGAGTAATTCTTTTAGCTGCCAGTCGCCTGGTGTCGGGCGTGTTTTGTTGTTGTTGTTATTTGTTGTTTTTTTTTGTTGTTGTGTCTGCGCGAGAGGCGAGAGGAATTAAAAGCCATTTAGCGTCAGGGTCCCCGGAGACGCACACTGTGATTAACATAGCTAATTTAGCAGAAACCACCCAAACCTGCCATCAACAAGCTGGGCGGGGGGATTATAATGGAGCAAGTGTTTTGTGTGTGTGTGTGTGTGTGTGTGTGTGTGTGTTTGCAATCGATGGGGAATCGAGCAGTGGAGAGGGCGTTTTGTGAGTGTTTTAGGATTGAACGGAGGTTTTAAAAGGTGGATTATGCATGTGTGTGTGAGTGTGCGAGTGTGTGTTTGTGCGTGTAGGGGGATTTTTCTTGGCTGCTGTTTTATCAGCAAATGGCTTTGGTTTCCCAGAGTTGTCCTTTGGGGTAGACTTGGCTGAGCTTTGCTGCATTAAAAGGAGCATGTGTGAGTGTGTGTGCGCTCTAGGGGGCTGTTGAGGTCTGAAGGGAAATGAGGCTCTGATACGGGGGTGGGGTTGGTGGTGGTGGGGGGGTGAGGGGCGGTTATCGAGAGTTTGTCTACTACAATCCCAGCTGCCTTTGCAGCTGTTAGTTTCAGCACTAGTTGAAGGGCACCTCAAATTCAAGTTTTTTTCCTGAGTACACTCTCAGGATAACACCGTCACTGGGGCGGGACCCTTCACCTCACTGGGGTGGTACTGGTAGCGAGCAGTGTACCAGTTGCAGGTCTTTTTATTTCAGGGCTCGGAAACCCAAATGTTAAGAAGAGCCACTTTGATTTTTTCACAGAAATCAAACCCCCTCGGGAGCCACGTCATTTCATGCCCATTATATCATCCTGGCTGTAAATACGTCTCAATATGTGCTACTAGCTTAAGCAAACAAATGTGATGTGATCGAAATCGCAGATGTACCTTGTACTGCTTTAAGCTTCAGCTGAGCTATAGATTTTTTTAGAACTTTTCCTCAAAAGTCGAATATTTTCAGCTTCTTCTTTGCCATCTTAAATTTCGCGCTCCACCTTAAATGGTGGTTGAGGTGCCAGAATGTAACTGGTGCACCATTTAAGGTGGAAAGAGGCTGGCGAATGAGACCCTGATTTCAGCTTCGTGTTTTTTCAGTATTTATCAGTTTCTTGTTGCAGATTAAATGTATGAGGAAACGACAGCAACTCAGCCACGAAGTGGTCAGCCACGTAAAATGACAGAGTGGGGTCAGCTGATGCTGAGGGGCATAGTGCGCAGAGGTCACCGACTTTCTGCAGAGTCAATCACTACAGACCTCAACTTCATGTGACCTTCAGATCAGCTCAAGAACACCGTAGAGAGCTTCATGGAATGGGTTTCCATGGCCGAGCAGCTGCATCCAAGCCTTACATCGCAAAGCGTGGAATGCAGTGGTGTAACGCGCCGCCACTGGACTCTGCAGCAGTGGAGACGTGTTCTCTGGACTGACCAATCACACTTCTCTGTCTGGCAATCCGATGGAAGAGTCTGGGTTTGGTGGTTGCTAGGAGACGGTACTTGTCTGACTGCACTGTGCTGAGTGTAAAGTTTGGTGGAGGGGGGATTATGGTGTGGAGTTGTTTTTCAGGAGTTGGGCTCGGCCCCTTAGTTCCAGTGAAAGGAACTCTTAAAGCTTCAGCACCAAGAGATTTTGGACAATTTCCTGCTCCCAACTTTGTGGGAACAGTTTGGGGACGGCCCCTTCCTGTTCAAACATGACTGCACACCAGTGCACAAAGCAGGTCCATAAAGTTTGGTGTGGAAAAACTTGACTGGCCTGCACAGAGTCCTGACCTCAACCCCATAGACCACCTTTGGGATGAATTAGAGTGGAGACTGCGAGCCAGGCCTTTTCGTCCAACATCAGTGTCTGACCTCACAAATGCGCTTCTGGAAGAACGGTCAAAAATTCCCATAAACACACTCCTAACCCTTGTGGAAAGCCTTCCCAGAAGAGTTGAAGCTGTTATAGTTGCAAAGGGTGGGCCTTCATCATATTAAACCCTATGGGTTAAAAATGGGATGTTACTCAAGTTCATATGCGTGTGAAGCCAGACGACATGTATGTGCATATTCAGTTCGGTGCATGGTGTGTTTTCAAGTCATTTTTGTGTTCTCGTGAGGACATAAAGTTTTTCAAGAATACTTCTGATGTGGGCCAGAATTTTTATTTTTTTTTAAAGGAAGGAAAAATTCTTAAATTTTTAATATCAATAATAAATATTATTAATAATATCTGTATGTGTGTGGATGAGTTCTGCAATTTGATTTATCCGTTGTACCAGTAAGCCACAGATAAACACAGATGTCCAAACAGTGCAAACCACACTAATGTTAATCCCTTTAGCTGAATGGCTAAGACAGGAATGTTTGTCAAGTTTCAGATGAAAATGAAAACGCAGCCCACCCTAAACCACCTCCCACTGTCCAGTTCATATCATCTGAATTAGTCCACTTTACTTTTGAGGTAGCAGACATAAATGAATGTGTGGTCTTTTAGGGTTAGCCTTCCTTAACATTTACAACTGCTGTGCCTCCCTTTGTTCTGCCTAGGAAGCCACCTGACTCAGTAAGCTGGAGGGGGCCACAGTCTTGGGGAGGCCTTGGGCCTAAAACAAGCTACATACCAGCTGGTTCTGATCCATTTTATTGTAATATTTTCCAAATTCTGGCATTGTCTGGATAAACAGCCCCAGCCCATTATCCTTCCGTCACCAAACTACTGTTGTCACAGTGCATTCCAGTAGGCAGTGTCCTCCTGGCATCCGCCAAACCAGATTCGTCCATCAGATGACAGCGGCTAATTCCACTGATCCAGAGCCCAGTGTCGGCACGCTTTACACCACTCCAGCTGACACTTGGCATTGCACATGGTGATCTTAGACTTGTGTGCAGCCGCTCGGCCATGGAAGCCCATTTCATGAAGCTTCTGATTTACAGTTCTTGTGCTGATATTGCTTCCAGCGACAGCTTGGAACTGTAGTGAGTGATGCAACAGGTCAACCGCTTCCATGCCTGAGCTGTTACTCTTAGACAGTCCATTTCATAATAATAGCACTTACAGTTGTCTGGGGCAGCTCTAGCAGAAATTTTACAAATTGACTTGTGGCAAAGGTGGCGTCCCATGGCAGTGCCATGTTTTCATTGAGCTCTCCTGCCAGTGTATTGTCCATATACTTTTGGCCATATAGTGTATATTTTGTATATATTTTGTTTTTATGTTTAGCTAGTTATTTCTTTTAATTACACCAGGATCGCCAGGGTCCAACATGCTATGTAAACTTAGAAAAATATCGCTGCTGTCGGAACAAAACCTCTCATTTCCAAAATAATAACTTTACAAGAGAAAGAAAAAACTACTTTTATTATAAGTCAGTGGAACCAAACTTTGTCCCCCAAGTAATTCTGGTCCTTTGGTCCATTTTTCATGGATTTTCCGCACAGCATAAAGAGCAACAGGCATTTTCAAATTATGACAAATTGAGATACGAGGTTTTGTTCCAGCAGCGGAGAAATATCGAACTGATTTTTTGGCCACGTCCAACAGGTCTTCGTCTCCAAATTTCCACAAATGCAACTGCTTCACTTTCCTTTGGACTCGAGCGCTGCTAACTTATTGACTCTTGTGTGCTCTAAGCTGGCAGGCCAAAGCCTCTCCAGAATACATTACACGTTGTTTCTATTGTGTTTATACTGAACTGCGCTGGGACAAAGCCCAGTGACTGATTGAGGAGCTGGAGTGAGGTTGATTTCGAAGTGCACTAGATTGAATGCATAAGCCTGAATGGGCCAAAGCGCCCGCTGCAGACTTGATGCAGTAGTTCTTTATATGCTCCGCTATGCTGTGCAAGGATGTGGAGAGCTTTACTCAAGATGAAGTGGCCAGTTGGGGACCTAAGATGACTGGACGCTGTTTAGGAGGATTGAAATGGGTTATGGATGTCTTTGCCCTGGGGAGTGTGACTCTAAAGTATGGAGCGAATTGGAATGAAGTGAAGAAGCAGGGAGAGAAGTGTTGGCTTCTATGAGGGCTGGGCGATATGGTGAAAAAAATCTAATCACAATAGATCTTTCCATATCAATCGATATAGAGAATATTTGATAATCATTGCATACATCCTAATGAAGCTGAGGAGTTGTGGTTGTTACCAGCCATGACAACAGCATTTAATTGAGCTCATTCACAGTTTTTCCTTTTGAGTCTTGATTCCTCTTGGTGGTTCTTCAGCATGTTCTTAAAGTGGTTTTCCTTCTGGGTCTTGGATCTTTTCAGTGGTTCTTCACGCTTTTAGGGACTATTTTGAGTCTTGGTTCCTGTCAGTAGTTCATCTTCTAAAGGACTTTTGTTCCTCAGTCTTGGATCTTTTCAGTCTTGCCCTTCTGGGTTTTGGTTATTTTCAGAGTTTTGTCATGTTTTTAGGGAGGTTCTTCTTTTAAGTCTTGGTTCCTCTTAGTGTTTCTCTAACTCTACTCTTGAGAAGTTTATGGTTTAGAGTCTTGGGGTCATCTTAGACCTGCTTTTCTGCAGAGCTGCTCTGGGACAATGTTGTAAAAAGGCACCATACAAATAAAACTGAATTGGATTGGAGACAGAGAGGGAGACAGAGAGGGAGACAGAGAGGGAGACAGAGAGGGAGACAGAGAGGGAGACAGAGAGGGAGACAGAGAGGGAGACAGAGAGGGAGACAGAGAGGGAGACAGAGAGGGAGACAGAGAGGGAGACAGAGAGGGAGACAGAGAGTCCCCGGCGGGGGGAGAACTCTAACAAGACTGACTCATCAATCACAATTAACACCTCGTGAGAGAGAGATTGATGAGGGGGAGTGAGGGAGCGAGAGAGAGGGGGAAGTCAGAGGGTGAAGCTAAAAGAAAGGTCAAATTCCATAATTGCTTTTCTGTAATATCTGTTCTGTGTATGACTGTCGGAGGCGACAGCGGCGACAGTGCCAACGGACCGACTGAGCCGACCAAGGCGGCAGAAGCGTCAGGGCCGACCGAGGCGGCAGAAGCGTCAGGGCCGACCGAGGCGGCAGAAGTGTCAGGGCCGACCGAGGCGGCAGAAGTGTCAGGGCCGACCGAGGCGGCAGAAGCGTCAGGGCCGACCGAGGCAACGGGCCGACGGGGCCGACAGCAGCAACCTAAGCCGACATGGCTGACAGAGTCGACAGCGGCGACGGGGCCGACAGGGCTGAACGCGGCGACCAAGCTGACCGAGCCGACAGGGCTGACGGCGGCGACCAAGCTGACAGGGCTGAGCGACTCGACAGGGCCAACAGCGGCGACGTGGCCAACAGGGCCCACCGAGCCATCAGCTGTGATTGGGCCGACAGCAGCGACCGAGCCGACAGGGTCGACAGCGACTGAGTGTGTGAGTGCTTGTGAGTGAGTGTGTCTGTATGAGTGTTTGTTTGTGTGTGTGAGTGTTTGTTTGTGAGTGTTTGTGTGTGAGTGTTTGTGTGTGAGTGTGTTTCGGGTAATTTTAACCAGTATGTTTTGCTGATATCAGCAAGATGACATCACTCAAAGTCACAGTGCTACTGAAGTGTGAGAGAGAGAGAGAGAGACTGGGGGGGGGGTGCATGTCTGATGGCTTTTAATATAATTGCTCTCCTCAGATGAGGAGGTTATGAGCGAGCGAGTGAGTGAGGGAGGGAGAGAGTGAGGCAGGGAGGCAACAGAAAAAGACAGGCAAGAGGAGAGAGAGAGATGTGGAGTGGATGGATGAAAATGAGGAGGAGATAAAAAGAGTAAAAAGAGGAAGTGAAGAGACACAAACAGTGAAGAGAGAGAGATTAAACTTTTCACCTCAAACTAAGGTTTTCTCTGAACGGGGGCTGTGTGTATGCGGCTGTGTGTATGCGGCTGTGTGTGTGTGTGTGTGTGTGTGTAACATTGCTGGAATGGAAGCCGCTCACCTGGCTGATCCTCTGATGGCACTTTTTATGGGGCCGGCTCCATCAAGGTGAGCCAGTGCAGAGGGGGGCCAGGTGTGCGGTATTTAGAGCTCCGCCCCTGTAGCCACGTGGTGCTGGGTTTTGACAGCTGATGTCAGTGCCTAGGAGAGCTGCCTTTGACCCTGACGGTTCGGAAAAAGTTTGGTGGAGGGGGGATTATGGTGTGGGGTTGTTTTTCAGGAGTTGGGCTCGGCCCCTTAGTTCCAGTGAAAGAAAATCTTAATGCTTCAGCACCAAGAGATTTTGGACAATTTCATGTTCCCAACTTTGTGGGAACAGTTTGGGGACGGCCCCTTCCTGTTCTAACAAGACTGCACACCAGTGCACAAAGAAGGTCCATAAAAACATGGATAGAGTCCTGACCTCAACCCGATAGAACACCTTTGGAATTAGATCAGAGACTGCGAGCCAGGCCTTCTCATCCAACATCAGTGTCTGACCTCACAAATGTGCTTCTGGAAGAACGGTCAAAAATTCCCATCAACACACTCCTACCCCTGTGGAAAACCTTCCCAGAAGAGCTGAAGCTGTTATAGCTGCAAAGGGTGGGCCGACATCAAATTAAACCCTATGGATTAAGAATGGGATGTCACTCAAGTTCATGTGTGTGTGAAGCCAGACGAACGAATACTTTTGGCAATATTGTGTATCTCACAAGCTAGTTCCAGGTTTCTGCTTGATGCCCCCAGCTATTGCACGGATTTGTTCAGTTCCACCACCAGCACAGTTGATTTGAACATAATGAAAGGTTCATTTTTCAAACGAGGTATAATAATAATTACCAATCATACTGGGCTTCCTCAAGGACAGGTGTGGGGTGGATTCATTGAAAATAATGAGTACTGTATTGTATTAATAGTATTCGTATTTATTATAATATTCGTGGGCTTCTTTTGAGCAAATAAATTCATATTGCTCTTATATAGTAAAACTTTTTCAACAAAATACAATATCAGATGTTTGAGTTTTTAGTGTCCATTCTTTGCCTTTATTTTAGCTCCCAGTTCACTTTCAGAAATGCCAAACACATTTTAGTGATGTTGAGGTCTGGACTCTGGGGCGGTCAGTTCAGTGTCCTGAGAACACCACCAGTTTCTTTGATTTTCATCCTTTCATGGAGCTTTAGAGGTGCTTGATTTTCCCCTCACTCTTAAAGATGAAGGCTTTAAATGCTGTTTATCTGATGGGGACAGTTCTGGGGTCTACCAGGTCTTCCAGGTGGTTGTTAGGAGTCCTCGGTTTTACGCTGTGACCTTCCCCTTCGTTATGCAGGTGGTTTATCTTATAACCTCCTGAAAAATTAATAACTAGTACTTAATGCCTGTTTTGACTAGAATAGGGGCTTGCATGACCCCCGCGTCCTGACACTGGGTAAACCCAAGTGTGTTTGTATACATGCACCAAGAGCAAAGGCCCACACAGACTACTGACTCCACTGGAGATAAAGAGCCATTAGAACCGTGCGGGTAATTACCATCTTAATGATTGCACTCTTTCGTTGCCACGGTAGCTGAAATGAACCCAGCATCCAGCTCCATTTTCCCCACGACCCTCACACTCATCTGTACACTGAATAATCACTAATAACCTGAGATGCTTAAATAGCTCTAAACCCCCCCCCCCCCCCCCCCCCCACACACACTGAATGGAAATTAGCAGCGTTAATTATTCATAATCCTGTTTAGTGCAATTAATTACATACTAAGATTATGTGATAAATATGGTCCTAATTGTGGATGAGTTTCTTGAACAAGTTGGCAGGGCGCCGTTGTGGCAGGTATCTTGCGTTTATTTAATAAAAGTTGTAATTTGAAATAAAATCAAGAGGCTTATTTAAAAAAAAATGAAGCGGTGGGGAAAAAGTATGCAAACCCTTTGGAAACTGGGTAATACAGGGAGATTCACTCGAAAGAGGCCCTGGATATTCTGTTGTAACTCCCGTCAGGATGAACCGAAAAAAGTACGCTACATATCGTGATGCGTGTTTAATCGATTGCATTAAATGTGACGCTGGAAGTGAATCTCGTTTTGTGCCAGACACATTTTGACTGAACGTATCGGCAAGCATTAGGTCAAACTTCCTGGCTTGTTTGAGGCTCCGTGTACTTAGGAGCACATTGCGTGTTGTTTGGTTTACGTCGATTATTACAGAATATCCGGGGCCTCTTTCAAGTGAATCTCCCTGTATCTCTGTTCTTGTGGCTACTATATGAAAAACATCAAACGTTCATGGGAAAAAATCAGCGCCTGGCCAACATGTCTAATTTTTTGGATACATCTACACTCACTCGCCACTTTATTAGGTACAGTAAAAGGTTGGACCCCCTTTTGCCTTCAGAACTGCCTTAATTCTTCATGGCAGACTTTCAACAAGGTGTTGGAAACGTTCCTCAGAGATGTTGGTTGGTTATTTGAGTTCCTGTTGCCTTTCTATCATCTGGAACCAGTCTGCCCATTCTCCTCTGACCTCTCACATCAACAAGGCATTTTCATCCACACAACTGACCGCTCACTGGGGATTTCCTCTTTTTTGGACCGTTCTCTGTAAACACTAGAGATGGTTGTGTGTGAGAATCCCAGTAGATCAGCAGTTTCTGAAATACTCAGACCAGCCCGTCTGGCACCAACAACCACGTCACGTTCAAAGTCTCTTAAATCCCCTCTCTTCCCCCATTCTGATGCTCGGTCACCACCTCTACATGCCGAAATGCACTGAGTTACGGCCGTGTGATTGGCTGAATAGCTATTTGTGTTAACAAGCACCTGAACAGGTGTAGCTAATAAAGTGGCTGGTGAGTGTATGTATGCTAGTAGGAAACTGTCTTGTGGACACAAGTGGAAATGTTCGGGTAAAAAGTGTAAACAGTGGGCAGCGCTTTGCAGATTGGTCATTTACAAGGACATGGTTAGATTATGGTAAACAGTTATACCAGCTAAAAATCTCATGCTGGTATTTTTTGTTTTTAAGTGAATAAATTAGTAATAATAGCCATAACAAGTTATTAATTATCGGTTAAGTTGTACCAGAACGGCCTGGCAGACCTCAGTGAAATCACCGTCCCAGCAGTGAAGCATGGTGGAGGCAGGATCATGGTTTGGGGCTGCTTTGCTGCAGCTGGGCTTGGACTGACTGCCATTATTGAGGGAAAAATTACTTCTCATGTTCATCAAGGTCCTACAGGATCAGGTTAGTCTGGCCATCCACCAGCTGAAGCTCAGTATGAGCTGGGTAAAGCAGCAGGACGATGACCCTAAAGGTCAAAGTAGATCTTCTGGATAGTGGATAGTTTCAGTGGAACCGACATTCATTGTGCAGGTCTGATCTGAAGCACTTGACTGAGCTGGCTAGAGAGGTCCGGCAAGGCGTGAAATCCAGTGGTTCACTTAGTTTCCCCACCAGACTGTGAATGTTTGGTTGGTGGGTACAGTGAGTGTATGGAATATTATTCTTGTTTGTGTGTCAAGCTTTAGTGCATTGTCTCTACTTATGACTTGAAGAGTGGATTACATTTTACGACAATTTAATGCAGAGAACTCTGTAATTCCGAAGGGTTCACATACTGTATATTTACCAGATTTAAGATGGTTCTACCTGCCAGCAATGCAGCATCGCCACAGTTCAGTTTGCAGTTGATCTCATTTAGACACGTCGCAGGCTCGTTGGTAAATTCGGCCCAAGGAACAACCACAAAGCAGGCAGACAAAGACCATAAACCCAGGGCAGTTAAACGCAGTGCTGGAGTAAATCGCAGTGCAGCGGTCGAAGAGTGTTCCCAAATATCGGTTTCTAATTTACGCAGGTTCAGAAATGATCCCTGCATTTCAGGCTGAGGTGTTCCCAGTCAGGATCTGCTGAAGCGCCACAACTGGCTGTTGTTTTTCAGAAGTTAATTTTCTTTATTTTTGTTTGTTTTTACTTTACAGTGCAGTAAAAACCGGCAGCGGTTCTTGATCGCGGCATTAAAGCTGTTTAATGCACTCGTGCTGTGTGGTGATTAAAGTGAATCACAGCGCTGTAACAGCTGTAATACGAGTCTGACCGGGAGCTCGAAACTCGCATCTTCAGAAATAACGTCGCACTGAAGAACGAGTGATTTGTGTGTGCAGGTACTCAGACACACACAGACTGAACGCAGCTCTCTAGACTCCTGGAGAGAGATGGTGAAGCACCAGGTTAGCCGCACGTTTACGCTCAGCTTTGTTTGTTTCTGTTTATGGTTTAATTACTTTGACCCCGAACCCATTTCCACTCCTCTAATGGCTGCCACAGCGTTTACCTTCACTCAGACACGCCGAGGACGCGTGTGTGTGTGTGTGTGTGTGTGTGTGTGTGTGAGCATCAGGCTTTGGGTTGCAGGTTAATTGTGCCTGTGTTTTTTGTGTAGATGTTTTAGTGCATTAAAACTTCGCTTCTTAAGGTATGTGAGGCCTCTGTCTGTCTGTCTCTCTGTCTGTCTGACCATCTGTATTTTTCTGTCCATGTCTAGCGATCTTTGTCTCTTTATCTGCCCATCTATCTGTCTGTCTATCCATCATTCTGGCTGTCTGTTTATCTCTCTGTCTGTCCATCAGCTTGTGTGTCTGCCTGCCTGTATGTCTGTCTGTCTGTCTTTCTCTCTATCCATTCCGTCCGTCCATCCATCTGTCTATGCGTCCGTCTGTCTATCTCTGTCTATCTATCTGTCTCTCTGTCTGTCTGTCTTTCTTTCTGTCCGTCTGTCTGTCTCTGTCCATCCATTTATCTGTCTGTCTTTCTTTCTGTCCGTCTGTCTGTCTCTGTCCATCCATTTATCTGTCTGTCTTTCTTTCTGTCCGTCTGTCTGTCTGTCTCTGTCCATCCATTTATCTGTCTGTCTTTCTTTCTGTCCGTCTGTCTGTCTGTCTCTGTCCATCCATTTATCTGTCTGTCTTTCTTTCTGTCCGTCTGTCTGTCTGTCTCTGTCCATCCATTTATCTGTCTGTCTTTCGTTCTGTCCGTCTGTCTGTCTGTCTCTGTCCATCCATTTATCTGTCTGTCTTTCGTTCTGTCCGTCTGTCTGTCTGTCTCTGTCCATCCATTTATCTGTCTGTCTTTCTTTCTGTCCGTCTGTCTGTCTGTCTCTGTCCATCCATTTATCTGTCTGTCTTTCTTTCTGTCTGTCTGTCTGTCTGTCTATCTATCCATTTATCTGTCTGTCTTTCTTTCTGTCCGTCTGTCTGTCTCTGTCCATCCATTTATTTGTCTGTCTTTCTGCATATTTGTCACACGTAGTTGTTTCCGATCTTCAAGGTAAATTGAATGTTAGTTTTAGACTAATTTTAAATGAATGTTTTATTTGTTAAAGGAAAAAAGTCACGCAGTGCCGGCTGTTTAAGTGTGAATAAGTTAACACCCCCTTAGTCGCTCAGTCCAATTATTTTTTATTTAGTTGATAATTGGGATCAGAATTCTACAGAAGTTATGGCACGTAATGCGTTGTATGTTTTATTTTTTTTATCCAACGTGTTAATCTATAAACCTCTTAGTAAAGAAAAAGGCCACGCTTGGGTTTTAAAACGTGCCGTTTGACAGGGTTGTTTAAAGCTCTGCGGACGACTGTGCGTGTATTGATGAGGCAGAAATTCTCCAAACAGCGTGAGGTTTTCCATCTGCTCCTCCTTCTGCCGTGCTGTGGCTGTTGGGATTGTTCAGCAGCTCCTCTCAGAGGAGGGACTGCATTGTTATCAGAGCATGACAGAGATCAAAGCATCGACTCAATGATCTCCAGAGAAACTGATGCCTGTTTGACCGAACATTTATAACCACTTCCATGTTTCTACACTCATTGTCCATTTTCTCAGTTCCACTTACTCTATACATACTTACTATGTATTATATGGTTTTTAAACACCTCACTGTCGCTGCTGGAATGAGAGTAGTCCACCAACCAAAAATATCCAGCCGACAGCGTCCTGTGGGCAGCTTCCTGTGACCACTGATGAAGGTCTAGAGGATGACCAACACAAACTGTGCAGCAGCAGATGAGCTGTCATCTCTGACTTTACATCTACAAGGTGGACCGACAAGGTAGGAGTGTCTAATAGAGTGGACACTGTTTAAATACTCCAGCAGCACTGCTGTGTCTGATCCACTCAGACCAGCAAAACACACACTAACACACCACTACCACGTCAGTGTTACTGCAGCACTGAGAATGACCCACCACCCAATAGTACCTGTTCTGTGTATAAATAGTACCTGCTCTGTGAGGGTCCATGGGTGTCCTGACCACTGAAGAACATGGTAACAGAGTATCAGAGAAACAGATGGACTACAGTCTGTAACTGTAGAACTACAGAGTGCAGCTATACAGTAAGTGGAGCTGATAAAATGGACAGTGTAGAAAGAAGGAGGTGGTCAGAATGTTATGTCTGATCGGTGTGTCTGCATTTGCTTATATATTATTGGACATGGTTTAGAGAGAGTGACTCAGTTGTTTTTGTTTTGTTTGTTTTTTTTATTTGTTTTTGGTCACTCAGTAATTCTGTTTGTGTGTTTAATGAACTTGGGGCTCTCTCTCGCTCTCTCAGGCCTACGTTTCGGTACTTTACATGGCACACGTGTGTGTTGGGGATCGTGGGCTGTGGGGTGATGATGTTCCTGATAAACCCCATTTACGCTTCAGCCAGCATCGTCTTCATGCTCCTACTGCTGCTGATCATCCACTACCTCAGCCCCACCAGCAGCTGGGGATACATCAGCCAAGCGCTCATATTCCACCAGGTACACACACACACACACACACGCGCCTTCATGAGTTGTTCATGATATATGTTGTGGGGCTTTACACATACAAGAAACAGAAATACTGCATCATTATTAAGAGCACCTGTATTTAAAGAACTACAGCCATGTGGTAGTAACATACAGCGCACTGCAGCTGGGCTTCATCCTGGGACCTACGGACGGTTTGAAGGGTTAAACCAGGAGATCAGCATTAAATAAATGAGTGGCATAAATAAATGTGTTAACACATTATTGATGTGTTAAATTGGTCAATCTGATATTAATACACGAATAATTAAAATACAAAAAAAAAAATAACTTTGTGTTTTTGTGTCCACGCACGTTCACACACGCACACATACACAAATACAAACTCATTTCACGTTCAGGCCTGACCACTGGACTGTACCCCTCCCTCAGCAGGGCTTGTGGTTGCCAGGAGGGAGGGACTGTTGCCAGGGGAACGGTTGTCAGGCAGCCAGGCACCAGCCGCCCATCTCAGCGGCGGTGTGCTCCAACAGAATTATTACAGCCACTTAACTTATTACGCACATACACAGCAAAATATTCACAGTAATACACTTACAAGGACTAATGTACACCACATACCTTCTGCTTTGTGTCTTTCTCTGACTCTCTCACAGTAAATTACAGTTCCAGTAATATACAAACTCTTCTTCATTTCTGTTTCTCAAGAGACGATATTTATGTGCATATATAGGTTTCTTTCCCCAGCTGGCAGGGAGAGAAATGTGTAGTCGTCCAGCTCATGAACCAGTCAAACACTCAGCAAAGGCATCTGATTTACAGTCCAGTCAAACATGTCAAGGTGTAAAGTTTCCCACTTGTGGCCCAGTCAAACTCTGCTACAAGGTGGAGAATTTCCTGGCTTGTGTCCCAGTCATGCTCTGTTTCTGCAGATAAACATGTCCCAGTCCAGACAAACTGCTTCTAAGGTGAGAAGTCTCATGGCTTGCAAGTTTCTTGCTTCACAACTGAGTCTACTGGAGTGAATTGTACCCAGTTTGTGGCCCAGTCAAACTCTGCTACCATAGTCAGAAGTGTCCCTCTTTGCAGTCTGGTCAAGCTATGTTACTGCAGTGAAAAGTTCCCCTTTTACTACCCAGTTGCACTTTGCTACTGTGGTGAAATGTTGTGGCCAGACGAACTCCTCTACTGCAGTAAAATGTCCCACTTCATGGCCCAGTCAAACTCTGTTACCATGGTCAGAAGTGTCTGGTTTGCAGTCCAGGTAAACGTTACTGCAGTGAAGTGTCCCGGTTCATTGCCCAGTAACATTCTGCTACTGTGGTGACAAATGCCTCAGTTCATGGCCCAGTCAGTTTCCTCTGCTGCAGTGAAGCATGTTAACACCACCCAGTCAAACTGTTACCATGGTCAGAGGTATCTGGTGTGCACTCCAGGCAAACTGTTACCTCTGTGAAAAATATCACTGTTCACAAACTCTGTTACTCTGGTGACAAGTGCGTCAGTTCATGGCCCAGGCAGTTTCCTCTACTGTGGTGAAGCATTTCAACATTGCCCAATCAAACTCTCTTACCATGGTTGGAAATGTCCAGTTTGTAGTCCAGGCAAACTGTTAGCACGGTGGCGGTGACAAGTGTCCTGGTTCATGGCCCAGTCAAACTTACCTACTGCAGTGAAACTTGTTAACACAGTCCAGTCACACTCTGTTACCTTGGTCAGAAGTGTCCGGTTTGCAGACCAGAGAAACTGTTACTGTGGTAAAAAGTGTCCCGGTTCACAGCCCAGTAACACTCTGCTGCTGGTGATAAATGGCTTAATTTACAGCCCAGTCTCCTCTCCTGTCAATAATGACCCAGTCAAGCTGTGTTAACATGGCCAAAAATATCTAGTTCTCAGTCTGGTCACACTATGTTCCCGCAGTGAAAAGTGCTCTGATTTGCAGCACAGTCAAACTCTTACGCTGTCCAATGTCTCTCAAGCAGGTAGTAAATGGAGTAGAATCCAAGTTTCATTGCTACCCTCTTGGCTCAGTTCTTTTTCTGACTGTGCCGTGGAAAAAAAGTCCTGGCTGTGCAGAATTACTAACAAAGCCCTCACCCAGAGCCCACACATTGTATCGCCTTGTCTTGATGTCAGTACTCAAACCTCTCAATTGTTCAAACCACCTTTGGGCCAAAAGAATTTCAGCATGAGCTTTTAGGGATAGTTTGGAGAAGAAAACAGTTAAAACATTATTTATACCAGGAAGCCCTTTAGACAAAGGAAGGCCCTTTGATGACTACGATGCTGAGTGTTGAAGCTAAATATACTCCAAGGATTAGCATATCTGCTTTAGGCTAACGGAGCCTTTGCATGTATTTTTTTTCTCACTTTATTAAAAAGTAACAGCAAGAAAATTCAAATCTCAGAAGTTGTTGGAGTCTTCAGGCTCGTACATATAAGAGATGGGGACTAGAGTCAGCAGCTTGGACTCGAGTCTGATGTTGACCGATTTGCAGGCTGACATTTGAATGATTCTCGACGTCTGTCTCAAAATTTGCTACTTGTGAAAACGTTTCATCGTATAAAAACCCTGATTGACAAATGAAGTGCTACATGCAGTAAACGCGGTATTGAAAAGAACACGGCAGCTTGAAACTGTAGCCCACTAGCTGTTGTAGCTGAGGTTTCGGTAAGTTAACGATCGTATTCCTTTAAAATTTTTGCTACAGCCAAAAAAGGGGTGCAAGAGAGAAACTAATAGGGTTTATTTTTGCCACCTGTGCAGCAAGTCCAGTCGTGAAATTTCCTCACTACTAAATATTCCACAGTCAGCGGTCAGTTAGATTATAACAAAGTGGAAGCGGTTGGGAACGACAGCAACTCAGCCACGAAGTGGTCGGCCATGTAAAATGACAGAGCAGTCAGTGGATGCTGAGGCGCATAGTGCGCAGAGGTCACCAACTTTCTGCAGAGTCAATCACTACAGACCTCCAAACTTCATGTGGCCTTCAGATCAGCTCAAGAACAGCGTAGAGAGCTTCATGGAATGGGTTTCCATGGCCAAGCAGCTGCATCCAAGCCTTACATCACCAAGTGCAATGCAAAGTGTGGAGTGCAGTGGAGTAAAGCGCCGCCACTGGACTCTAGAGCAGTGGAGACGTGTTCTCTGGACTGACCAATCACGCTTCTTTGTCAGCTGCACTCATTGTTAACAGTTGTGTAAAATGAAACCACATAGTCATGCAGTCTCCGTAGATAAACACTGGCAGTAGAATGGGTCTTACTGATGAGTTCAGTGACTTTAAACATGCAAGAACCATTCCTGTTCCAGCATGAAGGGAGTTTCATAAAGACATGGTTTGAGGTAGTTTGGTGTGGAGGAGCCCCAGTGGCTTTCACAGAGCCCTGACCTCAGCTTCACTGAACACCTTTTGGATGAACTGGAACGTTGATTGAGAGCCAGGCCTTCTCGTCCAACATCAGTGCCTGACCTCACAAGTGCTGTTCTGACTGAATGGACGCAACATTTAGTGGACAGCCTTCTCAAAGGCAGGGCAGCTCCATATTAACAATATATTAACCCATCATTTTGGAATGAGGTGTCCAACAAGCTCATTTAGGTGTGGAGGTCAGGTGTCCACATACTTTTGGCCACATAGTTTGTGCCTACCTTGTTAGTCTGTGTTGTGAAAGACGTGTCTCTCTCTCTCTCTCTCAGGTGCGTAAGTATCTGCTGATGCTGGATGTTCGTAAGGATCATGTGAAGTTTTGGAGGCCTCAGGTTCTGCTGATGGTGGCTAATCCACGGGCCAACATTGGCCTAATCACCTTCATCAACGACATCAAGAAGAGCGGCCTGTACGTCCTGGGCCACGTGCAGATAGGAGACCTGGGTAAGAGAGCGAGTGTGAGCACATGTTTAAATGGACTTGCTGTTTAAAAGCTTGGAATTACGGTCATATTTACTTTATTCAGTGATAACTCACAATCTATATTCAAATATTATAAACTAAACACCAATCCGTACTTTTAGTTGTTGTGTTTGCTATTTTCCAAGTTTCCCAAAGTATTCTGGGAACGAAAAGCATTTATTAATGTAAAGACATTATTAAATATAATACAAATAATATGTAATAATGTTAATATGATATTTAATGTATATTTCTCCTCTAGTTTTCTACCTTAAGGTGTGATCCTCGTTTATCAAGTAACTCCATTCTGGATGTGAATATTATTACAGATTAGTTTTTTTATTAATGTTAATATTGTTTCAGTCTAGATATCAGTTTTATACATTTCCGGACTTGAATTCTCTGTATTAATGTGTTATAGCTCTAGTGTGGATAATAATTTTACTTTAACTTTCTTCTAGATGTTAATATTGTTATAATGTGTTTGTCAGTGATGGTTGTATTAGGATTTTTATTCTGGATATTAGTTTAATTAGAAGTCTGATTTTACTGATATTCAAAGTATTATACCTGAATTCTTAAAGTTAATTGAATCATAACTTAATTGTGGAAGGTCATTTTTTTCTAATGTTATTAGTCTTTTTTTTTTATTTATAACTTTGTTTATTTTGTATCTTTATTCTATATATTAGTGTTGTTTTAGCTACCTTCTGGATTTTAGATTAAGTAAGATTAGTTTATTGTAACGTCTTTATAGATGTCAATTTTTGTTTACCTTATTCTGAATGTCAATCTTATTATAATGTTATTAGTATTAATTTTATTTTAACTTTAACTATTCTCTCTCTCTCTCTCTCTCTCTCTCTCTCTCTCTCTCTCTCTCTCTCTCTCTCTCTCTCTCTCTCTCTCTCTCTCTCTAGGCCTCCTCCCCTCTGATCCTCTGCAGTGTCAGTATGACTCGTGGCTGTCTCTGGTGGATCATCTGAACATTAAAGCCTTTGTTAACCTCACGTTAGCCGACTCTGTAAGACACGGTGTCCGGCATCTGCTCTTCATCTCTGGACTGGGTTAGTGCGCACACACGCCATCACACACCTGCAGCACGCCCAACTGGTCAGAATCCATTTGGCTGTCATGGCAACTGAGGCTGTTTTTGTGTAGCACAATAGTACGAGTTTACTTGGCTCATTGCCTTCCTGCTTGTAAACAATTTCTTTCATTCTGTTTTTTTTCCCCACGGCATCTGTATTGTTGTTGTTTTTCGCATTTCTGGCCGGTTTTCTCCTCAGTGTTGGCCAATGCCAGTTCGCATTAACTAAATCTTCTCTGTTGAATGGCAACAAACAATCTGAGGTCAGGAGTCAGCTGAACACATTTGTACTGACCATTGGCCAGTTGAATACAGGGCTATACGATTATCTTTTTTTTATCATCATCACAATATGAGTTTCCACATTAAACCTGGAGTTAGAGATCAGATTACTTTATAAACACAGGGCCACAGAAACGTTGTTACATTGCCAGCACAAATCATTAGAAGCGTAAAGAAGGGTTGAACCCTGCTGTCCCCTATAGGGGACTAATAACTTACCCATTAGGCTAAACAGCCAATCACAAAACCTGTCAATTAAGTAAACTATATGCACAAACATATTGGGTTGCCTACACATTACTCCTACAGGAGCTTTTTAATGACATCCCATTCTAAATCCATAGGCATTAATATGGAGTTGGTTCCACCTTTGCAGATCTAACAGCTTCTGGGGTGATTTCTGTAAGATTTATCCATAAGAGCATTTGTGAGGTGAGATGCTGATATCGGACAAGAGGGTCTGGCTCACAATCTCTCTAGTTCTTCCCGAAGGTGTGTGATGTAGTTGAGGTCAGGAATCTGTGAGGGCCAATTAAGCTTCACTACACCAAACTCACCCAGTCAGGCCTTTATTTGTGCACTGGGGCTCAGTCATGCGGGAACAGGAAAAAAAACAGAAAAAGGTTCTTCCCCAAACTGGTGGAAACACAAGGTTGAAAGTGTACAATTGTCCAGAATGTATTGGTGCTGAAGCTTTAAGATTTCCTTCACTGGAACTAAGGGTTCTAGAACAACCCCTGAAAAACAGACCTATAGCATTATCATTATCCCTCCTCCACCAAACATTGCAGCTGCACAGTGCAGTCAGGCAGGTTATGTTCTCCTGGCAACCGCCAAACCCAGACTTGTCCATCAGACTGACAGACAGAGAAGCGTTATTCGTCGAGTCCAGTGGTTCATCTGATAAAGCATACAATAAGGAGAATAAATCCTGTGACATTTTTGTTTATTTTTATATTTATTTGTTTTGACCCCCCCCACCCCCCCCCCCCCCCGACCCTGACGGAGAAGCAGCTTAGAAAATGGATGGATGGATGGATTTAATTGTTTTGAATAGCTTGTACTTAAAGGCCATTTTGACCACATGTATGGATAATAATTTAGTCTGAATTTCTCTACAGATTGGTTGCAGAATAGTTTCAAGATCTGATCAAATTCGTAGTATGTTTCAGACATTTATGGCCCAAAATCTGATGAAAATGTTTTTCATTTGTGTTGAGTTGTCGTTGTTGTTGTCGTCATTGTTGTCATTCTCTTCTCAATTCCCTTTGTCCTTTCACTCAGGTGGGATGAGGCCCAACACGTTGGTTCTTGGTTTCTACGACGACCTCCCTCCTCAGGACCAACTCCAGGACCATTCGTTCCACTCGGACCGATCCCTGGATGACCCTGCCCTGGCTGAGGACCAGGAAGACCCACTTTTCCACTTCCCGCCTCTCAGAGGAAGCGTTCCGGAGGACAAAAACAGAGGCGAGGCTTGGGTCGGGAAAGCCCTGGGCCCTCAAGAGTATGTCTCCATCATCGCTGACGCTGTGAAGATGCTGAAGAATGTAGCACTTGCGCGCTATTTCGGACAGTTTGACCGGAAGCACGCCCTGCAAAGCCCCGTCTTTGTGGATGTTTGGCCAGTCAACCTCTTGCGCCCAGACAGCAGTTCGTACGTGGACACATGCTCCCTGTTCCTCTTGCAGCTGGCCTGCATCCTCAACATGACCAGGTCTTGGCAGAAGGCCAAGCTCCGCCTCTTTCTGTGTGTGGAGGTGGGGCGAAGCCTGAAGGGTGCCGAGCAAAAGCTGAGGCTGCTCCTGAAGGAGCTGAGGATGAAGGCGGATATTTACATGGTACCCTGGGATGAGCAAGTGGCGCTGCACTGGCAGAGGCAGCACGTGGGCATGGCCATAGAGGCAGAGCCGGAGAAAGGGGAGAGGGACGAAGTTCAGAAGGAGGACGAGGAGGAAGTGGAAGAGGAGGAGTACGCGAACAGCTTCCCCAGTAACGCCGTGAGGCTGTCGGACGATTACTTGCACGCTGTCAACCGGCTGATCCTGAACCAGCCCCGCCCCCCACCTGCCGTGCGCTTCTTGTATTTGCCCCGACCACCTGCTGACACCAGGCGCTACCACAACTATCTGTGCCAGCTG
Organism: Pygocentrus nattereri; assembly: GCF_015220715.1. Lineage (NCBI taxonomy): Eukaryota > Metazoa > Chordata > Actinopteri > Characiformes > Serrasalmidae > Pygocentrus > Pygocentrus nattereri. The sequence continues at coordinate 10,165,456 of NC_051227.1, forward strand.
GAGCTGCTGAGTCGAGACCTCGGACCCACCCTGCTGATCCACGGGGTCACCCCTGTCATCACCACTGACCTTTGAAATGTGATCGAAGAACACTCCTTTTCCTTTTTTCCCTACTCCTCCGACCTTCCCAGAGACAATCTTCACACTGCTAAAACGAATTATATCCCAGCAAGTGAAAACATCTCGAATGTAGGCGATACGCGGTCGTGTGCAAAAGTTTTGGCGCCCCTAGTCAAATGATGTTTTGTCAATTTTTTAAGCAAAAACTTCCTCAGAACACATTTCTGCATATTTCAGTACACAACTACTGTTGAATTTAGCATATTAAGAAACATTACATGTGACCTGTGCACAAATTGTAACTCATTTAAAAAAAAAAAAAAAAAAAAAAGTGATGTCCATGCGAGTATATATGTCTAAATAGTCATTTAAAAGCATTGGGTCCAATTTCACGGTAGTTTTTCAGACTACATCTTTCAAAAAGAAGGTCTGACTCGATCTCAAAAATCTAAATTATACTGATGAAAAATGATAATATAGATCATTCAGCGACATCCTTGACCTACATTTGCAATCAAGTTCTGACCGAGTTCTCGTTGAATTTTCTTTGAACACGTAATGCATTAGCTCGTAAACTTCTGATTCATTTATTCATGCAGGTCTGTAGCACAACCGACGTGGTGACCTGCTCTTTTGCACATTGTGTGCCGTTACACATTTCAACCAAAGAGGTCGCCAAATCCCCCAGACTTACTTAAAAACCTTGCAAATCAATAGAAATTGTGGACTAGAATGTTCCATATTTAAGCTAGTAACTTATTTCACTCAAAGCCAACAATCATGTCATTTGACCAGGGGTGTTCAAACTTTACACAATCTGTTTACAGACACCTTTACTTACATGAAGTAATCTTATCAATAAAAATGACCCTCCTGCACTGGCAAATACTTTGAAGTATTATTTATTGAAAGAATTACTATGAAAATGACCTGCAATGGCAGTAATTGATATTATTACTTAAAGTAAGTAAACGTATCTAGAAATTCTGAATGTTCGATTTATGCAGATTTGTTTAGATATATAAATTAGATATAGAAATACTTTAGATATAAAAAAAACTTTCACGTTTTCACAGCTGCTTCCATCCTGTATTTAAAGAGGGAGGGGCGGTTCTGTTTACCTCCATCGGCCTGCTTTAGTCCGGGTTTTGGAATGCAGAAATGCTTGTTCATTCCTTCGTGACAGAAAGAGAGAGGACAATGGGAAGATTAAGAGATTGGTGGTCTGTGTTGCCAAATATTTCACAAGGATGCTAACTATTGGCTTTTCTTAGCATCCGTGGATTATGATGTAAATGTTAGATGTGGATTGCAGCCAACAGTGCGCTCTTCAAATCGTTCCCTTTTACTTCGTTCCCCATCCGCCCTTATAAACAAATTATTTAATATATTTAATATATCCCCATATGCTCTCACTAACACTTTTAATACGGTATATTTCTACTGTACTGCACGAAAATCAGATACTAACTTTCATTTGTTTTATTTCCAGCCATCAGGTACAAGTTGTTTTTATAGAAGCTTAACAGCTTAATAGTATTAAATGGTTTAAGTCTTGCTTTCAGTTCTCTAGGAATCTGCAGGGATGTTTTTCCTCATTTCACAAAGTTCGGTCTTAGAAACTGGCATTTTCTGCTTCTCATTATCAAAACACATTCAGCAGTATTGGGGTCTGGGGTGGTCAGTCTATTGTTTACACTAATTTAAAACATAGCTTTAAATAGTGTTTACCAAGTCAGCCAAGCCATGTCTTCCAGGTGGTTGTTAGATTTTTTGAACTTGCTTCTTCATAAAAATGAATAACTTGTACTTAATGGCCATTCAGACATTTGCACAACACTATATATATATATATATATATAATGTGTGTGTGTCAAAATCTCATCTCAATTTTTCAGTTTTTGACAATACAATATTTTTTTCTTTTAGTTTTTTACATGATTTCATGATGATTGAACCAAACGAAACAGCCCAAAATGGCTTGGAAAAAGTTTGGTTCCATTGACTTACATTAAAGATAAAGTATGTATTTTCTTTCTCCTGGAAAGTTAGCATTTTGGAGATATAAGGTTTTGGAGATTTGGTGAGTTGGGGTGTGTGTGTGTATTTGTGTGTGTGTGTACAAGAAACTGAACTGTCCCACACACAATCCCCAATTTGAATTCACTCCTGGTGTTCCAGGGACCTATATAAGTAAACTTGGTACATATTAATACCGTAATGGGGATTTTGCTGTGTATGTTGGGTCAGAGGTACGCAAACTGGACAGAACTTCAACTGTCCTCTAAAGGTACAGTATTAAGACAGTATTTCCTCATCAGAACACTATCTGTGTACCTCCAGCAATCTCCTGCCAGCACTAGCAGGCTTGTCCAGTCAAAGAAGTGCAACTGTTATTTATGTGCTTTATTTATTTATTCGTCAAGTGAACGAATGACCGGTGGAAAAAATGAGGCAATCTGCAGCAAAGCCAAAATGTTTGTATATTATTATTATTATTAATAATAATAATAATAATAATAATAATAATTTGATATAAAAGTTAGACCATTTTTAACAGCAGATCTTTGAACCCTCTCCATTTAAAATGGATAATGTACCGCACTGCTGTAATCACAACATTGTAAATATGGCAGTGCAAATTTTGTCTTAGGACCCAGCTCAAAACATCAACTCTAAAAGTTCGGGATAGTTCCACCTCTGAAATCTGATTGGCTGAATCAGAAGTCATGCTATACTACTTGATGTAGGCACATTTATGAGTGCACAATTCAACAAAATTTTATATTAATGTACAGATATTAAAAAGTTTCTTGTATGGACCGTGAATGTAGTACTGATAGTTGAGGTCGAGCAAATATATGTATTAATCATATTGAACATATGCTACATAAGAACCCAATTTTGCGTAATCCGAATGTGTTTGTGATAAAGTGACTAATAATTGAAAAGCTGGCAAAAATATGGTTGTGTTTGGTGTAGCTTGGAGTCCCCATCACTGTGGACAGGGTTCGATTCCCCACCTGGGCAGGCACACCAAGATATACCATTGGGTCCTTGCGCTAGACTACTAACGCCACATTCCCCTACATCTGTAACGTTCCAATTGTAAGTCACTCTGAATATGAGCGTCTGCCAAATGCATAAATGTATGAATGTACGAAATGTACGAACATATAAGATCCATATTTTAAACTTTAAACTCATTACTATCCGGAGTAACAACCATAAATGCCAAGACCAGGGCCTGCTCTGCCTCAGTGGACCTCAGAAGGTGATGAAAGTCACCGCTGTCCACCATGTCCACCATGTCCTTCTCAGTTTGTGTGATTTTCCCATCACAATTCCTCTCAGAGAACATGGACTTTCTTATAACTGCTGCTGGAAGAAAACCTTGTATCTCCATTCTCACTTTTTTTTTTCAGTTTTTGACATAATTTGAAAACGCCTGTTGCTCTTTACATTGTTTGTAAATTTCATGATGAACGGACCGAAAGAAACGGTCCAAAATGACTTGGAAAAAACTCTGGTTCCATTGACTTCCATTAAAAGTAAAGTAGGTTTTTTCCTTCCCCTGTAAAGAAATTAGGTTTTCTTCAGACAACAGCGATATGTTTGCTTTCCATACACTGTAGTTGTGCTGATGTGGTCCCATATTTTAAGCAGCGCTCTATTTTTTTAATAGGCTTATCCAGCCCAAGTAGTTGCCTATTGAGCCATCAGGCAAACAACTCAAAAACGTTGCTCAACGTGAATGATAAACCTGCCTATTCAGATACGAACTTCTGTATATTGCAAATAAAAAAAAAAAAGTTATGAATGTTTTGACCATAATCAGCTGGTCACTTATATCCCCAATGCCAAAGTTACTTAAGCTGCACTAAAACCAGGCTAAAATATGATGTTTGTGCATTGCGGTGAGTTTCCCTGTAAAGCCTGAACTAAGAGTTTTTCAGACATCATGTGTCTTCATGTTAACGCTACTTGCACAGGCTCTAAAACAAGCGTCCAGCTCGATGTTTAGGTCTCAAATGCAAAGTCAGGTTCTTGTAGAATTCTCTTTGCAGTCATCAGTTTCATCCACTCGGGGAAGAGGTGCACATCACAACCCATGTTACAAAATGGTTGTGAATGCAGTTACACTTTTTCGCCAGAGAGGTCTCCAAATCCCCAAAACGTACATTGTGTAGCTTTGATAGTAATACTGATGGTCGTAGTTGACAAATTATTGTTAATCTAAGTGTCTCACTCTGTGAGTCGATAGGTCATCCTCTCAGCCACAAGTTGGCAAATTCACTTTAAATAAATAACTACGTAACTAAATAAATAGTTGTGAATCTGTATAGGTTGGGTTGTGTTTTGTACACGACTCCAGTGAGTCGAATGTCGTATCTTATTGTCTGGATTCTGCCTTAAGTGATATGCATAGTCTATAACTGGATAAGATAAAGGAGTGGAATAAATGCAGCTTTCTGATGGTACTTTGTATCGTGGTGCTTTCTATACTATAAGTACTGCTGACCAGTACAGTTCAGTGAGATTCGGAGCGTCTGTGGTCCGTTTTTTTATGAAATGTTCATGCAGTGTAAGCGCTACAAAGTGTAAATGCTCAAAATAAAAGCCAAACACTTAACGACACTTAACAGTATTACCACAGAAATTGGGACCATCAGGAACTGGCATTGCGAAATTTACGAAGTCGTGAAAGATTTAGTTTGAAGTGTTTCTTGATCATTTGAGAAAAGTCTGAAACGTTGGTTGCAACTCTGGAACTGAGTGTGGTTCTGCCATGGCCGGTCACGAACCTCAAATTTTAGCTAAATAATTGCAAACAATTGGAAAACTTTTCAAAAAAACTTTGTCTGTTTTTGTTCACTGTACGCCACTGTGAGAGTTCAGGCCTAAAGTGGCCGATTAGTCATCTTGCTTCATAGCTCAAAAAACATTACTCATCACCGCCCCCTAGAGGAGTGTAGCAGCAGTGAGATCCAGAGTTGCTTTAATTTAATAAGACCAATACCACGTTTCAACACATGCAGTTTGTTTTATTTACATACATTTTCCTGAAGCCTTCTTTGAAAAGCGAATTGTATGTTTGTGATGTAAACAATCGATTGTGAAAGATAAAAGGTGAAATAAATTTTCAGTCAGCTTTATTGACTGATCAGGGGAATATGTATTAGCTGTGATGGGCCTAGTCGTGCCGTCTAAGCTTACTAGTTAGTGGTCTTAACTGGGTACTTGCCTTCATCCTAGTTTCTTTTTCATACAGATTTACAGATGCTTGCGTTTTTCAGCTGTTAACACATTCGTTTTGTGCTCCGTGGACTCGGTACAATATAGACAAAGCAATAAAACCTCATTCAAGTAGATTTTAGAAGTTTAGAGTAGACGTTTACTGGAGCTTCACTCAGTTACAGGCTGTTAAATAATGAATGATGTTAGTATGGAAGAAAAATGAGCTGCTCTTTTAGATTTTTAGATTTCAGCCGTTTCATAGTAACATGAATAAACACTGGCTGGCTCTGCGCGTTACACCACGCTTGGTGTTTGTTTAGTATGTTTCTTTTATTTCTTTCACCTTGAAGAACCAGCTGAAAAACACTGGGGAGCTGACTGGCAACAATCAGCCAGTTAACAGTAGTGGTGGTTAAAGCTAACTGTTAGCCATTTAGCTCCTTAGGGAATTTTTGATTGCCAAGTGTTGGCCAATATTTTTCTTCTTGTGCAGAAGTGGGAAAAATTAAGGGGGGGAATTTTGTCCAAGTCTTTTTTTTCCCCCACTTGTTTCCCAAGGGATAAGGAGGATAAATTGCCCCCTCCCTTTTTCGGAGCTGGCATAAGCATGCTAGCTGTTAGCCACTTAGCTTCCCAGTGTTTTGGTAAGCATGAAAAAAGGGCGCCCCTGCTGGTCAAAGGCTGTGTTTGGTTTGTTTTAGAGGCAGAAAACATAAACAAAGTGAAATGTAGACTCTTTAATCTTCTCCACAGCTTTCGGACATTAGAGCTGACTGTTGTTTTTTGTTTGTTTGTTTGTTTGTTTGTTTTATAATATCAACACTAATACCAATACCTTTCCATTGATACTGATTGCTGACCAGAAATTATTATTTTTTTAAATCTTCTATTCATGATTTCAGTGTACAAACCTGAGTGGGTGTGGCTTAAACCAGAATGTGGGTATATATGCTGACCATGGAGAAATCCTGAAGGGCTGCTGTACCAAGGCCACGCATGCGGAATGTAATTCTCGACAGCCAATCAGGAGTCTAGATTTTGGAGCGAGCATGGAACAGTTCATTTCTAACACTGCTAAGAAGCTTCATTCCCAAATAAAGGAACACTGGAAGATTCTGATGTATAATCCCATGTATATGGTGTTCTAGTGTTCTAAATTAGGCCTCAGCCTAATTAAGTGCAGTGAAGCTTCTTAAGTGTTACAGTCTTTCCTTTTATTTTAAGGGTGTTAATATGATGTCATTTACTTCATAACACAGCTGTTGATAAATACTCAAGTATTGCTTTATATATACATCATGCATGTTTATGACATTCCTGTGAAGGTTGCCTTAAATATAGTGTTGAATTCTGATATGCAGACGTAGATTTCATATACATATGCAGGGTTTAGGTTTAACATGGGAGCTGAATGATGTTGGGAAACTCATTTCGTCTATAAAGTCATCACCGTTACGGATGTCCGTATCCACTCTGATTGTGCCGCAGGCCTTAAAATATGAACTTTAGTGTCTTAAAGGAGCGATTTGGGGAGAAATTTGGTGCTTTGGTTTTCTATAAAGGTTCTGTTGAATGTACGAGCCCAAACGATCATGTTCAGAACAAGAAACTAGACTGCATTTTGGTGCGTGTGGTGAAAAATCTCATTCAACAGTAAAAGTCCGTCTTAAAACGGAAAAATGGTTTTTATCCGTAAAAAATCTGTAGCTCCTTTAATGATTGAGACCAAAGTGTGATGTGAGGTATTTGTAGTGATCGTCCTTGTTCCTGTTTACTAAAACTTTTTTGTAAAATGCAATGTTTAGAAAGTCTCTCTCTCGTCTATGGAGGCATCCCTTCCACTTGCGAAGACACTCAGATGTGCTTGTATTTGTTTCGATTTAAAGATTGTTTTAGAAGCTCTGTAAAATATGTATGAGATTCCTGATGTTTCTAATTCTGAGTAAAGAACATTTTGCTTACCTTCTGTGTTCAGTTGCTTATTTTGGATTTCACGCCCGACTTTGTCACCGATTTTTGTTGGTTTGCTTCGGCTGGTAAAGATGAACGGGGTGTTTCCGTTTTTTTAAGAAAGCATGAATTTGCAATAGAGGAGAATGCAGAACAAATCAAACAGCAGGAAAGAGACACGACCGGGACTAAAGAGGGAAGAGTGATGGAAGGAAAGAGTGTCTTTAACGTGTGTGTGATTTTCCTTAAGGCCTAAGCTTCACCCTTCAGCTTGCTGCAAGACTCTATGAAGCCCAGTCGGGCCAAGTAGAGGATATTTTTTCTGGTCGCAGTACATCAAAACTTTTAATTACTCTCTTGAAATAGTGACTTATTCTTTCAAAACTCTTTCTCAAATGAATGATATGTTCTCCAAATTTTGACTTTGATGATTTACTTTCTCTTAATATTGACTTAATATCTCTAAAAAACTACATATTTTCTCAATATACTTATCTCAAGAAAATGACTTATTTTTTCAAGATATTGTTTCTTAGTTACTTTTTTCTCTATATAGTTATGATCTCAAAAGAATGGCTTATTTTCTCAAAATACTGAGTTAGTATATCAAATTAATAACTTTTTTCCAAGTAGTTTCTTTAAATAGTGACATTTTCTTTAAATACTGACTTAACATCTCAGAATAATGGCTTTCTTTCTCAAAATAGTTACTATCTTAAAATAATGACTGATGTTCTCAAAATATTAAGTTAGTATCTTAAAATAATGACTTATTTTCTCAAATTATTGAGTAACTTCAAATAAAGACATTTTCTCAAAATTATATTAGTGTCTCAAAAAATCTGATTTTCTCAAATTGTTTACTTCTATATCTTGACGATGAGTCATTTTTTTCATTTTTATCTTAATGACCTATTTTCTCAAAATAATGAGTTTATATCTCAAAATGATTTGTTTTCTTGGTATCTCAAATTAATGACATTTTCTCAAAATTATAATTGTCTCACATTATTGAAATAATGACATTTTATTTGAAATTTTATCTCCTTTAGTGACTAATTTCCTCTACTGACTTACTATCTTGTAATTATGGCTTATTTCCTCAAAATATTGACCTGATGTTGAAATAATGTCAATCTCTTATAATGACTTGGTGTTTCATAGTACTAAGTTATGCTGAAATAATTCGTTTTTCTTGAATTTAATTACTCATTATTTCAACACAGTATGAGAAATATATTTCAAGTTTTTTGTCATTTTGAAAAGTCAATATGTCATGAAAATAAGAAATTATTTAGAAATTCTAAGTCACAATTTTGACGTTTACTGCAGCCAGAAAGGAAGAAAAACAGGTCGTTTTTTCTTCTCTATGGGCTTCAGTAATGCTCTTCTCAGACCATGTCAGCAGGTCAATCCACAAGTACATAAGGTACTATTTAACTACTTAAGCTTCAGCGGTGCACACACCCTTGTTGTTGTTCCAGCCAATGAATTTCACTCATGATGTATTAGCTATGCATGCATCATATCTGGGAAAGGTATACATCAGTCAAGCTTCTTGCTCATGAGCTCAGAGTGTAGACTTTCAGCTCACATCCAAATCGAGTGAACAGTCAAAGCAGCTGCAACCATTTTTATACATAGACCCCCATTTTTAGGGCCTT
>NC_051227.1:10179367-10216867 GCF_015220715.1 Pygocentrus nattereri
TACTATACCATTGCTGTGGTTTCCCAGGTGGTTGCTGAGGTGTTACTATATCATTGCTGTGGTATCCCAGGTGGTTGCTAAGATGTTACTATACCATTGCTATGGTTTCCCAGGTGGTTGCTAAGATGTTATTATACCATTGCTGTGGTTTCCCAGGTGGTTGCTAAGGTTTTGGTAGCATACATGTACACAGGTGACATAAAAGCAGTGTCCAAAACATTTGTCTACAGAATATCAACTAACTAGTGGAATAAGAGGCAGATGTATAAGCGTTATGTACTTCTAAGTGCAATGAGTCAGTTTCAGGATGTGTAGCATTATCACATTCATTGCTATAGAAAAATAAAAAATGTTTTTCAATGAACACTGTACAAATATCACAAGTCATATTTAATAAAAATGCACAATCCACCTATTCGGGTATTGGCTCTATGGTCCTGCAAGGTTTGGGTGTTCTAGCTAGGAAGCTGTAGGAGGAATCGCGTTGCAAGTTTTTGACCATAGAATTATAATAAGGAGACAGCAAAGAACAGTAAGTTTGCTTTTTCAAGTCAACTTAAATAGAACATTGAATCACAGGCATGCATGACCACATTGGCAATGCAAGACAAAAGAGACTAAGCAAACACAGGGGAAATAAACGCACCAACAAGAGCAAACAAGAAACAACAACATGCTGGGAATGTAGTTGATTCAAATGTGCCAGCCTTGCATGTTATATCAACACAATTTCTCCCAATAGAAAGTAAACTGGTCATCATTTTCACCACAGTGATGGGATATGATGCTTCCTAGAAGGCAATATCTCTCTCTCTCTCTCTCTCTCTCTCTCTCTCTCTCTCTCTCTCTCTCTCTGCTCTTCTGACATTATCTCTCTATAATATTCTGCTCCATTTTGACATTCACTGCTGGTAAAAGTGGCTGTATTTACATTGTGGACATCAAGATCTCTGGTTCATTTCTCTATTTCATATCAAACCATGCTGAATGGCTTTGTTTACATCTAAACAATTGACTAGTACAAGCATTCCCCTTGAATTAATCTCAAATACAGTACTGTGCAAAACTCATTAACCATAAACTTTCTGCATTAGAAATAAAACATATATTTAACCTCTAACAACAAGATATAATATCAAATTCCTCTGTATTCACGGTGTCCTCCCTTATTATTATTACAGCTTCCATTCTTTTAACTCTATTTGGATGGGCAACTGTAGATGCTCAGTCCATCAGACTAATATTCATCTAAATATCTGTTAAATACACTTGAAGTTGTGTGTGAAAACCCAACGCCTAAACCAACCCTAACCTCAAGTAAAACATACACCTACTCCTGGACCTAATCCTAACATTAATGTTGTTGAGAATCAATTGAGCAGAGGCAGGAACAAGTCACATGGATGGTGCACACGGTACACACAGAGTCACATGCTTGCAACCTAATGCACAGCAATATCAGTACAAACAATGTGTTTAAGGAGGCACTGCATTTAAAGAGGCAGTAATATAAGGTGGCGGTAGATTTAAGTTAGCACTGAATTTAAGGTAGGAGTGAATTTAAAGTAACTGTGAATTTTACGGGTTGCAGTGAATTTAAAAGATCAGTAAATTTAAGGTGGCAGTCAATTTATCATACCACTGAATTTAAGGTGGCAGCAGATTTAAGGTCACAGTGAATTTAGGGTGGCAGGGTATGTAAGGTGACACAGGATTTAAGCTTTCGGCATCTTTAAGGTGGCAGTAATTTTAGGGTAGTGGTAAATTTAAAGTGGTAACAACACTTTACCAACCGGGTTAAATACCATAGCAACTGCCTAGCAACAACTAAGCCACACTTGATCAACCAACAGTCTTCCACCATTTTAAGGTAATTAGCTGGCTTTTTCAAGCCAACTTGGCTGTTTTGACTAGAAAGTACACAAATGATTCCATCGGCCCAGTGAACTGTGCAACTTCTAAAGTGTAAAAATCTATTTTGTTTCATTTGTATACACTCACTGGCCACTTTATCAGAAACCCCAAAATTCCAGCTCCGCTTTGCACAGTACAGCCTAATGAAAGCCTCCGGTTTCATCTGCACCCTCTGTGAAAAGCCATTTATTTCAAGTTTTAGTTGTTTGGACCCAAAAGGGACCTGATGTAAATTCTTATTTGAAAAGTGATTCACTTATGGGTACTTTGTTCATGCTCTGTTATTTCCTGGGTCCTCTGCTGCTTTTGTTCTGTGTCTCTTCAGGACGCGCACTGTGGATTTTTCCAAGTGCTTGAGCACATTTCATGGAACTAGAGTCTTTTTTTAAAAGACGACTAAAAGCACATAAATCTCTGTCAAAATGTGTTTTTGTCTCCTGGTCGACTCACATTCTCTCTCTCTCTCTGTCTCTTCTACAGCATCTACACACTGAACATATGACCATCCTGACACACACAGTGTCCATCAATGAATCGGCTTCAGTTTGTGGTCAGTACCTTGATTCACGCGCTGTTACCCTCATCATTAACATGAAGCTCACTCTAAATGACAACCAAACAACAAGAGTTAAACAGTGCCGTGTACCAAAAACCTATAAAAGGACATATAGTGTTTGAGGTGGTTGCTAGGATGCAGTATATAATGGGTTACTAAGGTGTTGCAAGGCCATTGCTAAATTACCCTAAGTTGTTGCTAAGGTGTTGCTAGGCCATTACTAGGATATTCACTCACCCTTGGAAATCATTGAATTCTGGTGTTCCAGTCACTTCCAGGGCCACAGGTGTATAAAGCCAAGCCCCTAGGCCTGCAGACTGCTTCTACAGACATTAGTGAATGAATGGGTCGCTCTCAGGAGCTCAGTGAATTCCAGTGTGGTACCGTGATCGGACGCCACCTGTGCAACAAATCCAGTCGTGAAATTTCCTCACTACTAAATATTCCTCAGTCAACTGTCAGCGGGATTATAACAAAGTGGAAGCGATTGGGAACGACAGCAACTCAGCCACAAAGTGGTCGGCCACGTAAAATGACAGAGCGGGGTCAGCGGATGCTGAGGGGCATAGTGCGCAGAGGTCACCAACTTTCTGCAGAGTCAATCACTACAGACCTCCAAACTTCATGTGGCTTTTGGCTTTTCGTAGTTTGGGGACGGCCCCTTCCTGTTCCAACATGACTGCACACCAGTGCACAAAGCAGGTCCATAAAGACATGGATGAGCCAGTTTGGTGTGAAAGAACTTGACTGGCCTGCACAGAGTCCTGACCTCAACCTCACAGAACACCTTTGGGATGAATTAGAGCGGAGACTGTGAGCCAGGCCTTCTCGTCCAACATCAGTGTCTGACCTCACAAATGCGCTTCTGGAAGAATGGTCAAAAATTCCCATAAACACTCCTATCCCTTGTGGAAAGTCTTCCCAGAAGAGCTGGAGTTGATATAGCTGCAAAGGGTGGGCCGACATCATATTAAACCCTATGGATTAAGAATGGGATGTCACTCAAGTTCATATGCATGTGAAGCCAGACGACCGAATACTTTTGGAAATTTAGTGTATATACGTGTGTGTATGTGTGTGTGTTTGTGTATGTGTGTGTGTTTACTTGGACTCGCTCAGTCATTATGTTTCTGTGTTTTTAACCTCCTTTTCTGTCTTTTTCTGAAGACGTCTCACTCATTCTGTGTTTCTCTATCCATTCTGTAATTGCTCAGTGCACCCCCACTTAGTCTTCTTCATTTATCTCGCTCACTTTCCTTCTCTCTCTCTTTTATTCCGTCTCTCTGTCTCTCTGTAATTACTGTCCCCCTCTGATAGGATTGTTTTTCTCAGGTGAGCGCGCCCAGTTTCCATCGCCGTGGGAACAACCCGACGCTAAATTATAACTTCTGCTCAACGACAGAACTGAATGTGAGAGGAAAATGGGAGAGAGAGGGGCAGAGAGAGAGAGAGAGAGAGAGAGAGAGAGAGAGAGAGAGAGACAGTGAACATCTTAATTGTTTGCTTGTTTGTTTGTTTGTTAGTGTTGTTGGTAAATTGCTGGCTGGGAGAGCGTGAGGAAGTAGGGGGAGCTGCTCGTGCAGAAACAGCTCTGTTCAGTAATTGAGCTCTACCTCAGCTGCTCACACAGACACATTAGCACGTACACATGCTCCTGACTGCTCACCTGAAAAAGCGACACTGTGTAGGTGATGTCATCCGACTGATTCAGTGTATGTACGAGTGACTTTGCTCTTTCAGGTTCATTTCCTAAACCTTACAGAGCAAATCCATTTCTTTTTGGGTACTGAGGTTAAGGTTTTGGCCTAAAGCATATTACATAGTACATTTGTATACACTATGTGACTTTGTGACAGCTCAGTGACTTTAAACACTGTCATAGGATGCCACCTTTGCCACAAGTTAGTTTGTGAAAATTCTGCCCTAGCTAGAGCTGCCATTATCAACTGTAAATGTTATTAATGAAATTGAAAGGTCTACAGCTCCAGCACGAAGTGGTTGACGCCACAAACTCAGAGCAATGCAAAGTGCCAAAAAGTTTGGTGGAGGAGGAATAATGAGCTGGGGCTGATTTTCAGGGTTTGGGCCCCTTAGTTTAAGTGAAGGGTGATTTAATGCTACAGCATACAAACACATTTTAGACAGTTTATATGCTCTCAACTTTGTGGCAGCAGTTTGAGGAAGGACATTTCTTGGTCTAGTATGACTGAGTCTCTGCATGAAAAGTGAGCTCCATAAAGAGCTGGTTCAACAAGTTTGGTGTGGAGGAACTCCAGTGGCCTGCTGAAATCCAGAGCCCCGCTGAACATCTTTGGGATGAACTAGAATGGAGATTGTGAGCCAGACCCTCTGGTCCAACATCAGTGCCTGACCTCATGAATGCTCTTTTGACTGAATGGACACAGATTCCCACAGAGACAGCAACTTTTTGTGGAAAGCTTCCCAGATTGTTGTATCAGAGGGTTTCCTGGGTCTTCCACAGTTCCCCTTAACTGCCACTTCTTAATGACCTTTCAGACAGTGGAGAGTGTGAGCTGGAAGTTTTTTCAATCTTCAAGTTTTTTCAATCTTTTTGTAGGCATCTATTAGCTTCAGTTTCAGTTTCTTAGGAAGCTGATTGAATGTAAACACAAGGTTTAAAGGAAGTTGAGATTAAGATTAAGTGACCCTTATTGGTCCCACAACGGGGAAATTTCACCTCCGCTTTTAACCCATCCGTGAAGTGAAACATCACATACACACTAGTGAATAGACGCACACACGAGGGGGCAGTGAGCACTCTTGCCCGGAGCGGTGGGCAGCCCAATCCTCAGTGCCCGGGGAGCGGTTGGGGGGTTAGGTGTCTTGCTCAAGGACACCTCAGTCATGAACTGTCAGCCAAGGGGATCAAACCAGCGACCTTCCAGTCACAGGGCTGGTTCCCTCCAGCCCATGACTGACTAATATTAGTTCGATGGATGGATGGATGGATGGATGCCATGTCATGTCATGTCATGTGCTGTCGGTTCTGGGGATCAAACGGATGACCTTCCGGTCATGAGGCTGGTTCCCTAACTTCCAGCCCATGACTGCCCCAAAAGTGTCCAAACTTTTGTACACGCCATAATCAATCTGTATATTTTTCTACTTTTCGAAGTTAAATGTGAAGTAACTGTGCATTAACACTGAGGTAGCTCAGTGGAGGTTTGGTGTTGATTAGGCTAGAGCTGAGAGGGATGGTGGGGTCACCTGAGGAGGGGCCCTAGAACCCAGTGTAGTTTAGCACAGACTGGCTGAATGGAGTATAGCAGAGTGTAGCTGGATCTTGGCGCAGAGAGAAAGTAAGAGACAGACGAGTGCTGACACTTTTACGACTCCGTGTTTGTTCTTCAGGCCGAGCAGAAAATGGTGCTGTCACATAAAACTCAACGGAGCGGAGACAGAGAGAAAAAGAGAGGCAGATGAGGGGAGGAAGAGAGAAGAGCTAGCAGTGAAAGAGAGAGTGAAAAAGAGATAAAGACTGCTGCTGTAAATCAAATCGTCCACGAGTAGATAACCAACCTACAGAGTGAAATTCAGGGCCATTAGGCCCAGAAGTCTAACATCATGCTAAAATTACTCAAAATATCATCGATTTCATCTGTGCGCATTCGACCTAACTTGCACGTCGGCGAATGTTGACATAATCGTCACTTCAACCACCTTGATTAAAGTGGAAGTTCCACCAACATTTCAAAATCTCTATCACAATTGTTGAAATTGTTCACAGTGGTGGTGATGGGAACCGGACGTCCGAAGCTTGTAATGCCTGTAAAAGCTCGATCACAGACAGTTATTACATGAAAATCACATATCATGCATGTATTGACGCATGCATTCAATAGTTCTGAGAAGGTTTGGGCCTAAAGCATTTTTTATCCATTCATGGTAGAGGGATACATGCAAGGAAATAGGTCAAATATAAAATATTTTTTATCGTAATTAGTACAATATTTAGCCATTATCAACATCACATACACACCTGCAGCTCATTTGTCCTTTATTTGTTATTTATTTATATTTGTCCTTTCAAAGTAAAAGACCCCTTTTCCGCATTTTAATAGGTAAACACAGATTTTATATCACTGCTTTTTAGTAAAATTGACTATCAACACCGTGAGAGAGAGGGTTGAGATTTTCTAACTTGAGATAAGATTTTATCCTGCAAACGTGATAAAATTAAGATTTGCTTCTGCAAAATGAATTTGTGAAAAATCTTATCTTGACCTCTGAGATCTTAAGGCAGGACTAAAGGCAGGGAGATGGTTCCGGTCACCACCATGGTGAAGAAATCAGAGCTGGCGCATCAAATCTTGCCTGAAACGTCTGTATATAAAACTAAGGCTCGGCTGAAAGCATCAGTAAAGTCACACCGTATCTACAGTACTTGCTTGTCAAATCATAGCAGAGAAAATTACCCCATCTGTTGCTCGGAGTGCTGCTGCTGGATTAATAACATTTTTTCCTGGTTGCCGTGGGTGATGACTAAAGCCAGCGAAGCCCTGTTTGAGGCCAAGATGGTGAATAATGAGGGGGGGCGGAGTTGCAGCTGAACTGAACAATATTGCTTGTCTGCCACAGCTGAAGCTGAACTGAAGTTCAGTGGGTGGGTCCTTCCCTAAATGTCCACTCAGTGTCCATGTCCCTCGCTAAAAGTTAAACATCTTTCAGTGGATAAGGAAAAATTCACCCCCCACTACCTGACCCCCACAAAACGTTCAAATATTGTACTATAGCAAACATTCGATTATGGTAGACTAAGTGACCCTTATTAGTCCCACAAACAGGGAAATTTCATCTCCACATTTAACCCATCCATGCAGTGAATCATCACATACACACTAGTGAACACACACACACACACACACTAGGCGGCAGTGAGCACACTTGCCCGGAGCGGTGGGCAGCCCTATCCTCAGCGCCCGGGGAGCAGTTGGGGGGTTAGGTGTCTTGCTCAAGGACACCTCAGTCATGAACTGTCAGCCAAGGGGATCAAACCAGCGACCTTCCGGTCACAGGGCTGGTTCCCTCCATGAATGAATGAATGAATGAATGAATGAATATCTGGGCGTCCAAGTACAAAGACTAGTTCCTGCACTTTGTCAGTGGCCATAAATAACTTTGGAATATGATATTTTTTATTAATGTGTGGTTTCACCGTCTGCCATGTACTGGGTGGTAATACAGATGATCCTGTTTAAAAATGAATGTATATCATCATAAAGACCAAGAAGTATCAACACTTTCAATATATTACTGCAAACACAAAAACGCGCAAAAATCACACAAAAATCATATCCTTTTTAATAATAGTACATTTCAAATTCAGAATTCCTAAAATCATCATTTTGAAAGCTTTATTTGTCCTTGACTCTTATGTAGTGATATAAAACACAGTAGCACATGTGAACATGCAGCATTTACACACACTAATGCAGAAAAACATGGAAACACCACACACACCAATATGCAGTAGTGTGTGTGTGTGTGTGTGTGTGTGTGTGTGTGTGTGTGTGTGTGTGTGTGTGTGTGTGTGTGTGTGTGTGTGTGTGTGTGTGGAGGCATGTGTGCTGGCTGTGATAAGCTCTACACTACTCTCTCTCTGCATGTCTGACTTCACACCAACCCTTCCACTCTCTCCGTCCCAAATCTCACACACACACACACACAGTGTCACACTGCTGCTGCATCGTCTGAAGAGAAAACAGCACAAACACCAACTCAGCACACTGAGGATCCTAATAATTCACCTTCATCTGGGCATTAATACAGAAGAAAGAAGAGAGGGAGAGAAGGAGAGAAAGAAAAGAGGGAGAGAGACAAAGAAGAGAGGGGGAGAGAAAGAAGAGAGAGATAGAGAGGGAGGGAGAGAGAGAGAAAGAAGAGAGGGAGAGAAAAAAACAGAACTGGAAAGAAAGGAGTGTAGATCCCATGATCCCCAAAAATGTAACAACTCATAAAATGTAATAATAATTTGCTCTTAACTTGGTGATGAATGTAATAAAACCCAGTGATGTAAAAACTCGCCCAACAGCGTTAAACAATGTCTTAATGTAACAATGTCATCATATTTTTACCCCCCCCCCAATTAGCCCTCTCGGGGGTGGGGCCTGGAGCCTATCCCACTGGCCAATAGGCAGAAGACAGGAAACACCCTGGACAGGTTACCAGTCCAGACACCCACACTCACACCTAGGGGCAGTTGAGCGCGTCCAGTTGGCCTGACTGCCTGTCTATGGACTCTCGGAGGAAAGCCACTGGTAGAACATGAGCTCCACACAGGAAGGACTCTGGTTACCCATCTGGGAAACCGAACTCAGGCCCCTCTTACTGTGAGGCGATGATACTTCATAAGTTTATAATTAGTTTTTATAAAATGGAGGATGGCGATGTTCTACAGCCGCTCTCAAAGGCCTCCCACAATGCTTTTCTGCTGTACACTGGAGTCAGCACAGCTCAGCACAGAGAGACTGAGACTCAGAAGAGCTCATTCTTCTCTCAGAAACTGGAACTTGCATAGCCTGGACCAGGGGCCGCAACCCAAATGTTAAGCAGAGCCAAATCAAACCAGCTTGAGATCCACACCATTTCATATCCATTTCACCATCTTGGCTGTAAATGGGTCTCAGTGTGCGCTGATGTTCTAGTACAGGCTAAAAAATATAAACAGAAACTCAGACTTACTTTGCTCTGCTTTCAGCTTTAGTTCAGCTACAGCTGCTTTTCTCGCATCTCCAGCAGGAAACTTTTCCTCAAAAGTGGAAGAGTTTCTTGTAAAGTGTCTCTCAGCGTTCGACTTTAATGAGGCTGATGTCGTTTCTCATTCACCAGCTTCTGTTCAAATTTTCCATTCCACCTTAAATGGCTCCTGATGCACCAGAATGTAACTGCTGCACCATTTAAGGTGGAACGGGAGAATTAGAACGAACGTGAGAAAAATGAGCAAAAGGATGAGAAAAAGAAAGAGAAAGAAAAAAGAACTGAGTATGAGAGAAACGAGGATGAGAAAAAGTAAAACAACTAGAAAGTATTGTGTGTGTGAAGAAGAGGAGAGAGGGAGAGAAAGAAAGAGAGGGAAACAATGGGAGAGAGAGAGAGAGAGAGGAAAAATCAAATAAAAGGAAAGTGTTAATGAGAGAGAAATGACACAGAGAAAGAAAATAAAAAGAGAGACAGAAAAATACAAAGAAAAGGAAAATGAGAGACAAAGAGAAGTAAATAAAGAGAGAGACTAAGAAAGAACAGCGGAGAAACAGTTAGGAGGAAGAAAGAGAGAGAGAGAGAGAGAGAGAGAGAGAAAGAGGGGGGGTCGGGAACCAGTAAGTAAAGTAAGTGTGTGTGTGCGTGCGTGTGTGTGTGTAGTCAGCAGCTTCATGACCCTCCTAGCTGCGAGCACGACTGAGAGAAAGAAAGAGATGAGAGAGATGAGAGAAGAAGAGAAGAAAGGAGGGAATGTGCGGAGGGAAGGATGCTAATCAGCTCTGTAGGACGTCCTGTGTTTGTTTGTTGGTTGATTTTGTTTGTATATGAACACATGCGTGTGCTGAATGACCAATCAGCTTCATCTGCAATCACAACGAGTAACATGAGCAAAACACCTCACACACACACACACACACACACACACACACGTACGAAAAATCCAATCTCTGAAATTTACACCTGTGCATCACCAGTCTCAGGCAGGTAGTCTCCGTTACCTAGCGACCAGCAGCAGGGTGGGAAAGTTTCATAAATTAAGCAATCCAAAGTGTGTGTGTGTGTGTGTGTGTGTGTGTGTAAAAGTAAAGGATATTTTGCTTGTCCAGTTGAAAATCTTTCTAATCCCTCAGAAGGAGAAATGTGACCAGTGTGGTTTTAACTTCAGTTCTACGTTAGATCAGTAACGTGGACATTAATGCTTTAAGGCCAAAACAGAAACTGGGCTAAATTTGTCAAAATCTGAGAAAATTCTAATGTAACTGCTACAAATAATGTCACAAAGGTCATGTGTCATACATGCCTTCAAAGACATTATATACAGACTCAGATACGTACATACAAGCACAAATATATGTTATCCCAGGTAGCAACCACCTGGGATAACATAGCAATGGCCTGGCAATACTTTAGTAATCTCCTGGGATACCATTACAATGGCATTACAATACCTTAGTAACCACCTGGGATACCATTGCAGTGGCCTAGTAATATCTTAGTAACCACCTGTGACACCATTGCAATGGCCTAGCAGTTCCTTAGTAACCACCTGGGATACCATTGCAATGGCCTAGCAGTTCCTTATTAACCACCTGGGACACCATTACAGTGGCTTAGCAATGCCTTAGTAACCACCTGGGATACCATTACAGTGGCCTAGCAATACCCTACTAACCAACTCATCCACTGATACTCTTGAGCTGACTTAGACTCAACTCAATTTCACACTGCAGAGACTTGTGACTCAACTCTGACTCAAACAGCAAAGACTCCAGACTTGATTCAGGCTCCAACTGCTCCAGATCTCACTCAAGAACCACTTAAGAACCAGACTGGAACCACCTGTAAGACACTTCAGTGTAATTTAGTTAAGCCTTAAAACACACTATCGTGTTACCGAAAAATTGTTACCAAATATTTTCTTTAAGGTCTTAAGTTTAATGTATGTTAATGCAATGAGAATTTATTCCAAGTAATTTTAAACCATTTGTATTCTATAAAATTACCAGGCTCTGATATAAAGATGACATTGTGCTAGTGCAGATGTTCCAGACCATTAGTTTTGCATATGTAGCTCTGTGTGTGTGTGTATGTGTGTGTGTGTGTGTCTAATGGTAAAGGACAGATAAAATAGGTTAAAGTGAGAGATAGAGAGAGAGAGAGATGTGAGTGCTGCTATATGGAATATATGGATCATCTCCATCAAAGAAATTACATGAAGCCATCTGTGGAACACCATCCATCTTTCTATATCACACACACACACACACACACACACACACACACACACACACACACACACACATATACATAGGCACACATCTATTTGTAGCTGTACCAGGTAATAATATGCCCCATATATTTTATAAATATGTTAGTATCTATGTGGAATGATATTAAGTTCCATAAGTATTCTATATATCATTGTAAAATACAAAACCTTTCTTGCCATTCTTTGGTAAACTGAGTACCATCAAAAGACACAAAAAATACGTCCAGGTCAAGAGGCAGCAACACCACCCCAAGCCATGATACTGCCACCACCATGTTTCACGTTTGACAGGAAACTCCTTTGACCTAGACATGGTATGTACTCAAAAATGTGTGTGGTCAGGACTGGCTTAAGCATTTTGGAGGCCCAAAAAATTAGATTTTTGGCTTCCACATCTGCCTAGGAATATTTTAAACAGCATGAAAAGCACAAGGAACTATTGTAATACAGCATCTCTGCAACAGCATTACCATAATAATACAAAAAAACAAAACAAGAAACGACTATAATACACAATGATGCAGTTATAACCCAGAAGTTGTTAGAGGGCCCCCTAGTGGCAGTGGGACTCTGAGCAGAGTTTAAAAGGTGGAGCCAGCACTGTGTGTGGTGAAGACCAGACTTTGATAGATTTAAGATGTTCTATAAATGGGGCAAGGTGACCCACACTCAGATTGATTGATTGGTTGTCATTCAATTGACTGGAACATCACAAAGATAATTCCAGGCAAGCAGAGGTCCGAAAAGGAAAAGTCAAAAATACAAACAATGGGTCCGATACGCGAACAGTAGATCACAATACGGACAAGAACGCTGAGTAGCTCTACGACAGAAGCAACTACATAGCAACCACCCTGGCCTAAGTCAGTAGTCAGGGGAAGCTGTTCTCTGATAGGTGGAATTTGGGGCCCTTGACGTCATGTGTTCACCCAAAAGGCTCTGGGGACTGGAGTCCTGAGAGTCCTGGATGGAGGGATACATGACACAGGCACATTCAGTGCTGGATCACTTTGCTCAATAAATGAATGAATATGATTTAATATAATGTCCATTTCTGTTCTGAAAAGGTGGAAAACGCACACAGAACAAGGCCAGAAACACCGAAAAGTTTTCCAGCTCTCTTGTTTGGCTTCCTCTGTTGCATTTTGTTTGATTCTTTCTCACTTTTGGAGCTGCTGTAGGAGGAGGAGAGAAGAAGAGAGGAAAGAAGGAGAGAGGAGAAAGGAAATAAGAAAGGGAGAAAAGAGAAAGGAGCTGCAGGGTTTGTTGATTCTTAATGGCTTCTGCATGTGGAGCCGAAGCATAAATCAGAGAGAGAGAGAGAGAGGGAGAGAGAGAGATGTGAGGGTCGTACTGGCATGTTTATTTAACTCTCACACTCACACACACCTCATCAGTGTCAGCACTCAGGTTTCTCTGTCAGTCACACACACACACACACACACACAGGGAGGTTTAGTCTGTCTGTGATCTCAGTTTTCAGTCTTTTTTTCCTCTCTTGTTTTTTCCTTTTCTCTCTGTTTCTCTCTCTCACTCTTTCTCTGTGTCTATATATCAGTTTATTTTTCTTTCTTTGTCTTTTTTCTCTCATTCTCTAAATATAGTGGTTGGACCCCTATGATTGCCACTTTCGGCTATATTTATTACCATTATTACTTAAATTGAAATAATAAAACTAAGTACAATTATAATAATTAATGCACTTAGTAATCCCAGTGAGTAAGTCTCATAGCGTTCTTGGGCTTTAAGGAAAGCCTAACAATGTCAGTGAAATAAATAACAATAATAATAAATAATAGTAATAACGTAATAGAGTCATCTCACTTGTTATTATAGTTATTTAAACTATACATTTTCATTATAATTACTTCTATAATAATTACATATATTCTATAATTATAATTATAGTTACAATCTTGAAATGCCTAATAGAAATCAGATTGAATGTTCTCTGTGGTATCTGTGTAGATACAGCCAAGCGAGCTCTCCCATTGGTTAGGCCTTCAGGAGCTGGACTGAAGGTCTTACATGTTAAATTATCCATTAACATGATTAGATAGTGACAGTGAAATCAACCAATCCCACTTGATTTATAATAAGACCAATGATATGAGAAAAAACATCACTTTAGACCTACTGGAAGTTCAAGACACATCGCTAACCAGTCGCAGCAGGTTCCGGTTAGTTGTTAGGAATGTAAACCAGCAGCAGTTCAATGCCAAGCAGTCCCTGTAAAACTGCTGTATGTTCATTTCTCTTACAAACTTCAAATGAAACACACAAAAATTGTGTCAAAAAGTGCCAAAGAATGTTGATATCAATCCCTGTCAGCTCAGCTCTAACATACTAATAGAATCCCATAGGTGTGCTAGCTGAAATCAGCACTATAACGTAGGTGTGTTTTTCCTTGTTTTTGACCAATCTTTTCCCAGCCCAAACTGAAGCCCCGGCTCCAGTAGTCATGGCTTGCCAATAATAAGTCCAACCGCAGAGCATCTTTACTCCTCTAATTATTGAGCTATAGTTGTAAATAAGAGTGTAAGTGTAAGTAGTACTTGATTTAAGACTGACTCTTTCAATTGAGTGACCCTCTTCTAGAGTCTCTCTCTCTAACATTTAATTTAATTTATTGCGCTTTACTGGCATGGCCCAAATTTTACTCATCCATTCTGTCATCAAAGCATCATCAGACTTACAAGAACTAATGAATCACTTGCTGGGCCTCATTTTGTGGCACTCAGATACGCATCGTCCTGCCAAACTACTACTTCCTTTAATATGATGTGTAGTTTGTCAATACTGTGGTCCTGACAAAATGAATCTTTCCATGCTTCATGTTCTTGCACAGGTACAGTTGCTAGGTTGCACAACTTTACAGAATGCTGAAAAAATCCCATTCAATCTAATTAGAAATTACAATATACTTTGTTGTTAAAATAGGTCACTGGAAACTTGTGTTTGTTTTGGATGGATGTTAGTAAACTAGTTTTCTAGCTAACATCTCACAGCTTGTGTAGTATTAACTTAAGTAATGTTACATTTTCTGACACTTTCCAGCATATTATTTAGTGCAGAAATGTATTATTATTAAATCAATATTTTGATTTAGTATCGTATTGTTAATATTCAGCAGCATATCAGTACTTATTAAGCACTTTTGTGAGATTGTCTGAAGTGAAGGCTCCGTTTCTTTAATCTCTTAGTTTAGGGGTTGGCAACATGCAGCTTCAGAGTCACCTTCAGCTCTTTTACTGCCCTGTCGCAGCTACTCAGCTGAATTAGATAAGTAGGTAATAATAAAATAATCCTCCTTTACATTAAAATGAAGCTCTGCTGATCGCTCAACACAGTTTAACAGTAAATGGTCTTAAACACTGGAGTAAATGTAGAACCACTGATCACCCTTTAACCCTGAAGATCAGCGCAGACTGCTGGTCATAGCAACACAGACAAGAGTCTTGCCCAGCTAGTAGCTACGAAACGGCAAAGAGAGAGATTTAAGACGGACATCGATAATTTGGAGACGAATGGGCTTATTAGTGTTTATAGTCACTCCAGATGGTTTCCTGATACGTTTAATCTGCAACGAGAAACTGACAAACACTAAAAAGCCACAAAGATGAAGTCAGTTTCCTGTTCCACCTTAATGGAGCCGCCATTACATTCTGACGCCTCAAGCAACATTTAAGGTGGAACGGTAAAATTTGAAGATTTGACTCTTCACAACTTTGAACAAGAAGCTCCCGAGTGAGAAGCTGACATCAGCTTTGCAAAAAGTCGAACATTGACAGACATTTTACAAGAAACTATTCTACAGTTGTGGAAAAGTTTCCTGCCAGAGATGTGAGAAAAGCAGCTATTTTGATTTGATTTATCAGTCTACAACAGTAACATTGAGATTAATAACTGGTCACATTGATTTATCAGTCTACTCACGCTTTTAGATCTTCTTTAGATGTTCATCTGGGTTTTTTGTGACCTCCTGGATGAGTTGTCAATGCACACTTGGTGAAATTTTGGTAGGCCAGCCAGTTCTAGCAAGGTTTACCACTGTTCTAAGTTTTCTCCACTTGTGCATTACGTCTCTCACTGTGATTCTCTGGAGTCCCAGAGCCTCAGCAATAGCTTTATAATGCTTTCCAGACTTGTAGATTTCAGCAACTTTGTTTTGCATCTGTATTTGTATTTTTAAAACAGCATTGTGTGGTTACTTGGGTTATGTTTGTCTAATATTAAAAGTAGTTTGATGATCTGAAACATTCAAGCTTGACAAATATGAAAAAGCACTGTATAGGATGTGGGGATGCATGTGCTACTTATTCAATTCAGTTCACTTTGGTTTTATTTGAATGGCACTTTATACCACAGTCATTTCTCCAAAGCAGTTTTCCAGAAAATCGGATGCAGAGTGTCGCCGAGGGAGACAGAGTCAGACAGCGGCTCTATCTCAACAGCATTGCTGTTGGCAGTCATCTTCTCTGTTCAGCCTGCTTTTATAAACACTTTTTTTTAGCATGCTTCTATGTTTTCAACTGCTCTTTTTCAGCTCCTTATCAGGTTATGTGTTTTCCATCAGTCACTGTTAGTCTGCCACCACGTACGTCTTTCTACAGACAGATAGCAGTGAGCTTTGATTCGTGCCACCAATGTTGATGAAATTCTGTTTTTGACATGCTGTAATTTGGTGGACTCCAATTTTTTATGGCTTTGTCAGTGGACTAAGCATCAGTAGCGACTGTGTCAGCTGCATGAGGATCTCTTTGGTCACTGAAGGTGATGAGAGTGGAGGTCAGTATTTTTTAAAATGCTACTAAATAATCTGTTTAGGAATTTTGAACACAATTGAGGTTTTATTGACCCACAAATACAAGTCTGTTCAGAGATGCATCGAGTTGCAAGCTTTACATGAGCAGGCAGAGATGGTGAGGGATATAATCTCACTCAAACATTTTATTAAACCAATGATAATCGTATTTAGCTCATCAGTAATATGTATTGTTATAATTGTTATGATCCAGAATCTTCTGTAGAAAACTGCAGAAAACTATTCATTCTACCTTCATCTTTTCCATTTGATTCTTGCAGCCAGCCTGTTAAAGTCGCTGGCAACTCGACTGTAAATACCTGAACAGGTGCCAGGAAGTACATGTTGCACCATTTAAGGTGGAACGGAAAAATTCAAATAAGAAGCTGGCGGATAGAAAGCAAATTTCAGCCACATGTAACCGCAGCGGTGTGTTTGTGACTAACAGCAGTAGGAATTTGATCAGTCATCCAAACGCTGTCAACATTTACCGAAGTATTGCAAAGTGGCTAAGGTAGAAAATAAGTCTTGTGCATAAACATGGGGGGTGATAACAGTCAGCTCACTGGGAAAGTTCTTGTCAAACTTGGATATGATACGGACTTCATTTACGGCATTTGCCTGACGCTCTTATCCAGAGCGACTTACAATTTGATCATTTTTTTACATTGAGAGGCAAAGATGGTGTTAGGAATCATGCTCAAGGACTCTTAATGGTATAGCGTAGGGTGGTCAGCCAGGCGGGGGATTGAACCTCAGTTTGCAGCGTAGAAGGCAGTGGTGTTACCCACTACACTATCCAACCACTCAAAAGTCTAAGTGCCATGAAACCTAGACCAGGCATCAACAACCCAAAGGTTAAAAAGTCATTTCAACAGAAATCAGACCACTACGTTTTATAACTATTTTACCACCTTGGCTGTCTCAGTACATGCTAATGTCCTAATACAGGCTAAAATTATACAATAAAATATTGTATAAATGAAAACACAGACTTACTTTGCTCTGTTTTAAGTTTCAGCTCAGCTACCGCAGCTTTTCTCACATCTCCAGCAGGAAACTTTTCCACAAAAGTGGAATAGTTATCTTGTAAAACGTCTCTCAATTTTTTTTTTCATGTTTTTATTTTTTTATGAGGCTGAAATCACTTCTCATTTGCCATCTTCTTGTTTGAATTTTCCTGCTCCACCTTAAGTGGCCTGACGTGCTGCAACATTTAAGGTGGAACGGGACAATTTGACCAAGAAGCTGGCAGATGAGAAACTGATTTCATATTCGTGACTTTTTAGTGTTTGTCAGTTTCTCCTTGCAGATTAAACGTATCAGGAAACCAGCTGGAGTGACTATAAACGCAAATAAGTCCATTCGTCTCCAAATCATTCATGGTTGTCTTAAATCTCTCTCTTTGCCAGTGATTCCCAGTCCAGGCCCCTTGTTTTCTGACTCTGCCCCTGATTTTTGCCACCTGTGTTTCAACCTGTGTCCTGTTATCCCTAGTTAGCCATCTTATATTTAAGCCCTGTGTTTTGCCCTGCAATGGACTGGCAACCTGTCCAGGGTGTATCCTGCTTTCCACCCAATGACCGCTGGGATAGGCTCCAGCACCCCCCTGCAAGCCTGAGGGAAAAGCGGCTTAGAAAATGTGTGTGTGTATGTGTGTGTATGTCTGTGTGTGTGTGTTTGCCCCTTGCGCTGGTTGGTCTTTGTGCTGTATGTGCTGGATGTACTGTTTTCTGTGTTTAGTCTGTTTCACTGTTTGTTATGACTGTTCCCCGATCTGTTTGTGTTGGCTCCTTGACTATGGACCGTCTCGACCCTGATTTTGGATTTGCCCCTAATAAATCTTGCTTGTCTCCGCACTTGCATCCCCCCTGATCATCGCTCCTCGTTACAGTTGTTTATTTAAGCACAGATGATGCTCTGTGATCCCAGGTCATGCCGCACTGGGTACTTTTAACTTTTCGCTCTTTTATGGTCGCAGAAATGGCTCAACTAAACTAATGGAGTGGTGCAATTAACTCTATATACCTCATCATTAGAAGGTGTTGGGTTTGAATGCCAGAGATGCCACAGCCCTCTGTGGTCAAGAGCCTGAGAGAGGGATGCAGTGACTCTCTCCAGCCTGAGGGCTACATGTGGTCGGAGAAGATCAGGTTAGGAAATTTGTGTTCAGGTTTTTTGTTTTTTTTTTGATAAAGTTTATTATTATCTGTCTATTATTGACCTAACAGAGATGCAGCACTAAAAATGGGAGTCAGGAGAACTTTTGCCTTCTTTCTAACTAAAGTCAACTCAAAATAAGCTGTGAAATCATTTATCTTACAGCTTTACCTTTTTAACAGCAAGTGCTCAGAAATAGGATAAAATCCCTCAGTGTTGACGAACCATCCATCATCGTCCTGATGACACATTGTCAAAATGAAAAGCCAGTTCAGTCCATTCTTTCAACGTAGGCTATAAATCAGGCACAGTCGTGCGCTGGAGGTTAGGGAACCAGCCTTGTGACCGGATGGTCGCCGGTTCGACCCCCTCGGCTGACAGACCGTGACTGAAGTGCCCTTGAGCAAGACACCTAACTGCTCCCTGTGGATAGGGGACATGAGAGAGAGAAAGAGATGAGAAATAGAGAAAGACAGCGGAATAGAGAGATGAGAGAGATACAGAGAAGTGAAATATGAGAGGAACACTGATAAACAAGTGAAATGTGCATAGGAGAGTAGAGGCTGAAAACTGTAGGACAGAGAAAAAAGAGTGATCAAGAGTGAGTGAGAGAGCGAGAGCAGGGTGGGGGTGTGAGCTCCATTAGGGGGTTTTATAGGCCGAGTAATTGAGTGAAGGTTATTGGAAGGATAACTCTGTTTTAAAGTGAGCTATCTGACCAGACCAAACTAAACGATCTCAGAGCGCGCACACACACACACACACACACACACACACACACACAAACACACACACACACACACACACACACACACACACACACACACACTGGCTCTCTCTGAACCAATCACTCTGTCGCCGGACGGTCTGAGACCCTCAGAAGCCCACCACTGTATGAGAAACAGCTCAGGCGCTCTGGAAAAGCAATCACTCTCATATGTACTGAGTGTGTGTGTGTGTGTGTGTGTGTGTGTGTGTGTGTGTGTGTGTGTGTGTGTGTGTGTGTGAGTGTGTGTGTGTTGTATTGTGTAATTTAGTAAGTTGAATTGTTCTTTACTTTCTGTATTTTTGTATTTTACAAATTTTACTTTCTATCCTCTGTTTCTGTATTTTATTTTATTTTAATTGTTTTTCTTTTTCTAATTTCATGATTTTACTCTATTTTTATTTGACATTTTCTATCTATACCTTTGCCTTTTTATTAAGTTTAAAAGTTTTTATTTTGTATTTTGCACATTTTTAATGAGGTAATTTTTAACTTTTCTAAAGTTCATTGTTTTTCACAATTTTATCTTCTTTTCTTATACATTCTTGATTTGTTATGTTTTGTAATATAATACATGGAATTGTTCCTTTCCTTTCTGTATTTTTATATTTTACATTTTTCTTATTGCTTTCTAGCCTCTATGTTTTCATATTTTACCACATTTTTTCTTTTTAACTTATTTCTCTTTTCTGTAAATATCTTTTACTCTGCATTTTTGTATTTTACAAATATTTATTTTTTACCTGTACTTTTGCCTTTTCTAACATCTGTTTTTTGCATTTTTCTAAATTGTATTTTTTTACCTCTGTATTTTACAAAGAATGACCTTGTTTTCTTTCGTATTTTTCGTATCTCACTTGCCAATAATTTCTACCTTGTTTCTTCAATGTGTTCTTGAGAAAAGTCTAAGTCAGATTCATGACATGCTCAGTGACAGTTCACAGCTGTGTAAGAGGCTTTTAGGAGAAATTTCATTTTAAGACCAGTTGGAAAAGGAGGTCCAGTGTTTCTCTGTTTTACTACATTTCATCATAATTTGCCTCTGTTATTTTGGTCAGAATCTAAATCTCTACTCTAATTGTACTCCAGCACAGTGAATCTAGAAGGTGTGTATCTCTGATGAAGTTGCTGGTGAGCACTCATTCAAAGCAGGGCAGGGTGGACTGGTTAGAGGCTGTGCTTGACCTCTCCATAATGGGGTGAAGCCAAGCGGTGACTGATTCTAAGCCAGTGGTCCTCAGCACATCATAATGAGGGTTCATGGAGCCGGACTGATCCGAGGTCAGTTTTAATGTGGCCGTAGTCTCCGGGGCTCGTTGCTATGGCCTGTTGCTACAACACGAGCCATGGTCATCGAGCATGGAGAAACCTCCACAGGGGAAAGCCGGCCCACCCGTCTATCCATCTCTCTCTGACACACACACACATAGAGTCTCGCACACAAACTGCCTCTATCCTTCTCTCCACCCACAGGCAAGCCCATTTCATTCCCATTAACCACTGAGAGAGCGAGAAGAGCAAGAGACTATCAGAAAAGGAAAGAGAGAGAGAGAGAGAGAGAGAGAGAGAGAGAGAGAGAGAGAGAGAGAGAGAAGGAACGAAGGCTTTCAAACGAGCAGGAGAAGCGTAATGAGTCCAGCCCAGTGGTCCATATAATATTCTTATAATGGACACAATCTTAAACTCATCCTCTTCTGGCAAGCAAAATGCTTTTTATCATTAATTGATGTTGTCTTTTACAGCCTATAATCTACAGCCATGTCCAGAAATATTTGGACGTCTACTGAGTTATTGTTAGATGTCTACCGCAGTATGTTGGATAATGAATAATGAGCTCAAAGTTCAGACTTTTAGCTTTAATTTATAGTCCATCCAAATTGGAGGAACAGTGTAGGGATTGCAACAATTTTCATACATAGACCCCGATTTTAAGGGCCCGAAAGTAACTGGACAAACTTAAAATCCCTCATCTTAGCCACTTAGTCCAGATAGGGTCATGGTGGCAGTTGGGAGAGTAGAGAATCCCAGACAGACCTGCCCCCCTGCGACTTCTTCCAGCTAATCCTGGGGGACCCCGAGCTGCTCCCAGGCCAACTTGGATATAATCCCTCTAGTGGATCTTAGGACGACCCTAGGTTCTCATCCCAGAAGGCTGTGTCTGGCAAACCCTCACCAGGAGGTGTCCAGGGTCAACCTGATCAACCACATTCAAATGTGGCTCCTCTCAATGTGGAGGAGTAGCAGCTCTACTCTGAAGATGACCGAGCTCCTCACCCTATCAAGTAGAGTGTAGACCACCACCCTGTGAGTCTGTATCCATGATCTTGTTCTTTCAGTCATTACCCAAAACCCATGACCACAGGTGAGGTTCGGGATGTAGACCAATAAACACAGAGCTTCACCTTATGGCTCAGCTCCCTCTCACCACTACAGTCCGGTACAGTGACCACATTACTGCTGCCGCCTGTCCCAGCCTGCAGCCGATCATCTCATCACCCGTGAACCAGACCCCGGGATACCGAAACTGCTCCACCTGGGCCAGGACCTTTCCCCTTACCTGCAGTAGACATGCCATAACTTAAATTCTCATTTTAATACTTGCCTGAAAATCCTTTGCTTGCCCGACGTGTGGAAGCCATAGAGATCACCAGACACTGACTTTCCCTCCTGGTGATGCTCTGTTTGCAGCTGTCTTCAGTTGCTGTTTGTTCTTGAGCTGTATTACCTTCGGTTTTGACTTCAGTTAGTGAACTGCATGCTCGATTTGACTGCGATCAGGTTGACTTGGCCATTGCAGAACATTGCACTTCTTTCTTTTGTCTTGCGCTGCTTTTGTAGTGTGCTTCAGATCAGTATCCAGAAGTTCTGGAGAATTTGCTCAATATGAGCAAATAATATAGGCCTATAAACTTCAGCATCCATCCTGCTGCTTTTGTCAGCAGTCACATCATTAATAAATACAAGGGACACTGTTATATTGGCAGCCATGCCATGACATTACCCCCACCATGTTGCAGTTCCTGCTTTTCTCCATCCTCTTCTTTGCCTTTTATTTTTTCTGAGCTCACCAGCATTTTGTTTCTTTTCAGACAGATAGATAGATAGATAGATCCTGAAGGAAATTTAACTGCCAGTAGCAGACACACAACACAGGACAGTAACAGTAATAAGGGTGTAAACAATATAACAGGAGAAATAAATATAAAGATCCTCTCTACAGGCACATATACAAATAGAAAAATACAACAATCAGTGATAAGATCAATAACCTGAGATGAAAGACATAGTGAGTGCAATAATGACTGTACAAGGAGGTACAGGTAACGGCATATAATGACCACTGAATTAATAAATGTGTGCATATATTGGTGCCAAAATAGTGTCCAGATGTGCAAGCTACACAATAAGGTATGCAGAAAGTGCAGTATGTGCAGCAAGGTGTCCAGATGTGCAGATGGATAAAGAAACATAAGATTAAGCCTAAGATGTATGACCCATCATGATTCGTGATTTAGCCTGAGATTCAGATTCAGTCCTCCTCCCTCTTCCCTCTTCTCTTCTGGCCCCCATGGGAAGAGCTGAAGAGCCTGATGGCTCTGGGGACAAAAGATCTCCTGAATCGGTTGAGCAGCTCTGTGACAGCAACCTGCCACTAAACATGCTCTTCCTGTCCGAGATGATGGTGTGTAGTGGGTGGCCATCATCCTCCATGATGGAGAGCAGTTTCTCTCAGCCACCTTGACCACAGAGTCCAGTTTCCACGCCGACCACTGACCCCATTTTGGTACATTTTAAGAATGTACCAAAGACTTAATTTCTCTTTTGATTTGTCAGCCTAATGATGGTTTGCTTTAAGCTCTTTGGACTTCATATTGAGAGTTAACAGCAACCGAATCCAAATGCAAAGCTCTTGAAATCAGCTCTGGAACATTTATATGCTTATTTGTAAATGTAATAATGAGTAATAAACATAGAACAGTACAGCAATCAGTTGTCGAATTAACTTTGAGCCCCTAAGATGGGGTGGGCTATGTATAAAAGTTATTTCGTTGCATTCTGAAGTAGGTTGTAGTGGTCTGCCATGAGTGGGAGAAGGTGGGGTTGGCACCGTTTTGAGCCTCCTTCAGTCCCCTTGCAACCGCCTTCGATACCATAGGAACCACTTAGTAACATTCTAGCAACCACCTAAAATACCATAGCAACCACACAGCAATACTCTATCAGCTAGTAAGTAAGACACCATAGCAACTGCCTAGCAAATCCTTAGCAACCATCTGGAAAAACATAGCAATTTCCTATGCACACCATAGCAACCACCTGGAACACTATACTAATCATATAGGAACATCCTTGGATACCTTAGCAGCTGCTTAAGTCAGGCTTACAGTACTTTTACCTTGATTTTAGCCTTGATTCTCAGTCTGGCTGATTCTGCGCTATTTGGCTCTAGTCTGCAGATTCTTGGGTCAGTCAGAGTCGACAGATGGACAGCGTCGAGTTGTGTGTAAGTATGTTTTTTTGGCCTCCCAATCACATTTCAGACCAGTCCGAATTTATCAAACGTTTTATTTTTTTTTACCCTAGTCGAGCGCAATCTATTGTAAACTGATCAATGACTCAGTACTACTGGGCTCCTGCAACAACCAATGAAAACTGAGAACACGAAAAAAGAAAATACAGCGAATTAACAAAGAAAAATGCGGAAAAGTCTCTCACGTGAGGAGTGAACCTTTTCAATGAGCTGAATTTGAGGCAAAAGCACAATAGAGTTTCTGTACAATTAAAACTCTGAAAATATCAAACTGATCAGATTTTTAAATCCATGATCCTCACTTAGACATTTATACTAGTGGCTTCTTTACTGTTTCAGCTCAAACGGCAGAGAAAACAGCAGCAGCAGCAGCAGCAAGCATTCCACGTTTGTTTATTTGCGTCTCCTAGTAATGGGAGAATGCATGAGTTCGTGAGAGTTGAGTAGTGTGTGATCCCTGATATTTCAGCTGCCCAAAAAAATAATATGGAATTTAAAGTCTTAACAGAACAAGGCTTTAGCAACACCACAGCAAACACCTAAAATGCCACAGTAACCATCTATCAACACCTGAAACAATAACAGAAAGCTCTTCAGGAAATGGACCTAAAACATGACCTGTTGAATGAAAATTTTAAAATAAGATATCAATGTTTATATATTAGATTCTATGGGACAGGTAAGCAAATCGCTGCTATCAGAACAAAACTGTGTATTTCCAAATAACTTTAGAGGAGAAGAAAAAACCATACTTCACTTTTAATGTAAGTCAATGGAACCGGACGTGTTTCCAAGTCGTTTTGAGCCGTTTCTTTCGGTCTAGTCGTCATGAAATTTGCACACAATGTAAAGAGCAACAGGCTTTTTCAAATTATGTCAAAAACTGAAAAACATCAAATGCAGTGATAAATTACAGGAACCAAAATGCTCATATGGACGAACTTGCAGACCACTGGTCTAGATAGAGCAAGATAAAACTGTATCTAGAACAGTTCTACATACACTCGCATGTATACACCTGTAAATTTAGTTCCATTAGTAATTCTGCTGGCCTCCGAAACACAGCTGCCATTCACACACCTCCTAGTGCTTTCTCCATCTCACACACACACACACACACACAAAAGCACATAAACACACACATGGACAGACTACCATGCAGTTATCTCTCTGAGAGAGAAGGGTCAACCATTCATCCTGTCCCATTATAGTGGATACTGCTGCGAAATAGTCCAATAAATCAGTGTCAGCACACACACACACACACACACACCCTAACCAGCTCCAACTCTCGCTGCCTAACCATCCTTCAGGTCAGGGCTAAACAGAGGGCCACTCTCTCCTCATTCACGCACACATGCTTTAACATGCTTTATTTCTGCTCAGCTGCACTTTCATGCCAATTTTAATTGAAAAATAATCATAAGATTCTACATCAGGCAGCACAAGGCATGATGGAGAGAGGGGTGGTAGAGAAAGGAAGGAAAAGTATTGGAGGTCATTCAGGGTAAAGTACAATAAAATACCATTGTGCGTGTGTGTGTGTGTGTGTGTGTGTGTGTGTGTGTGTGTGTGTGTATTTATACAGTTACAGACTGCAGTCCATCTGTTTCTCTGATACTCTGTTACCCTGTTCTTCAGTGATCAGGACCCCCATGGACCCTCACAGAGCAGGTACTATTTGGGTGGTGGGTCATTCTTAGCACTACAGTAACACTGATGTGGTGGTGGTGTGTTGGTGTGTGTTGTGCTGGTCTGAGTGGATCACTCATTTTAAACACTGTGTCTACTCACTGTCCACTCTATTAAACACTCCTACCTTGTTGATGTAAAGTCAGAGACGACAGCTCATCTGCTGCTGCACAGTTTCTGTTGGTCATTCTCTAGTCCTTCATCAGTGGTCACAGGACGCTGCCCACAGGACGCTGTTGGCTGGATATTTTTGGTTAGTGGACTACTCTCAGTCTCGCAGCGACACTGAGGTGTTTAAAAACTTCAGCAGCACTGCTGTGTCTGATCCACTCAGACCAGAACAACACACACTAACGCACCACAACCACGTCAGAGTTACTGCAGTTTATATAATAAATTAAAATCACGCTTTACAAAGAGATCAGAAAATAAGAAAATAATCAACAATGGATACAACACTACTACTGGCGACCTGTCCAGGGTGTATCCTGCCTTCCGCCCGAAGACTGCTGGGATAGGCTCCAGGCTCCCCGCGACCCTGATGGAGAAGCGGCTTAGAAAATGGATGGATGGATGGATGGATACAACACTAAGCGCACACAACTCCATGGATACAGTGGCGAGGATAGTGAGCGAGGATTAGAGTGACCACGGTATAGAGTAGCTTAGCTAGCCCCAAAAGAGTCCATATCCACAGGAAAAGTCTTACTCCACAACTAGGACGCATCACACGAGTAGCCAGCCCAGTCCTTGCCACGACAAGGCAGCATTTAACTGCAGCCAAACACCACCAGTCCAGTGCAGTATCTCCCAAGTGACCAGCACAGGCAGCCACATAGCTGCAGTGCAGCATCCCCCAAGTGACCAGCACAGGCAGCCATGTAGCTGCAGTGCAGCATCTCCCAAGTGACCAGCACAGGCAGCCATGTAGCTGCAGTGCAGCATCTCCCAAGTGACCAGCACAGGCAGCCACATAGCTGCAGTGCAGCATCCCCCAAGTGGCCGGCACAGGCAGCCATATAGCTGCAGTGCAGCGTCCCCCAAGTGACCAGCACAAGCAGGCACGTAGCTGCAGTGCAGCGTGCCCCAAGTGACCAGCACAAGCAGGCATGTAGCTGCAGTGCAGTGTCCCCCAAGTGACCAGCACAGGCAGCCACGTAGCTGCAGTGCAGCGTCCCCCCAAGTGGCCGGCACAGGCAGCCACATAGCTGCAGTGCAGCGTCCCCCAAGTGACCAGCACAAGCAGCCACGTAGCTGCAGTGCAGCGTCCCCCCAAGTGGCCGGCACAGGCAGCCACATAGCTGCAGTGCAGCGTCCCCCAAGTAGCCAGCACAGGCAGGCATGTAGCTGCAGTGCAGCGTCCCCCAAGTGACCAGCACAAGCAGGCATGTAGCTGCAGTGCAGCATCCCCCAAGTGGCCGGCACAGGCAGCCATGTAGCTGTGATGTAGCATTGCTTAGGCAGCCAGCCCGAGAGGCCTCGTAGCAGCAGCATAGTGCTGCTCATGCAGACGAACACTACCGGTCCAGGCAGCCCCACAGCTGCGATGTCACGTCGATCAGGTCCCCTGGTTTAGGCAGCCTCGTGGCCACAAGACAGCACCGTAAGGCCAGTCTAGGCTTGCATCATAGCTGTGATGTAACATTACCCAAATGGCCACTTACTCTGAGGCAGTAGTTTACACAGCTGTCAAGTCTCAAAGGTTATCCATTGTTTTTCCTTTGCTGCAGTCTCCCAACTGTGAATGCATCTGGAAACTTTTACATTAAAAAAACTGAGCTTATCTATGCATTCGGACAATGCCGCCCAGTGTTACTGACCAATACAGTCACTTCACATTAGACACTAGAGTACTGAGTTTAAATATAAATGCCTACCAAAACAGAAGCTCATGGTTCTGATCCAATTCTGTATCTGTTCCTTCACGTCAGGCCCATCTGACCCATCTGGATCTGGATGAACCGAACCCGGGACTGTGAGTCAGGCCTTATCACTCATCATCACTAATGTTCTAGAGGCTGAATGGGAGCAAATTCCTCCAGCAATGTTCCGACATCTAGTGTAAAGCCATTCCAGAAGAGTAGAGGAATAGGAGCACCCTATTCATGTCCCGCCACAGGGGTTGCACCACTGATCCCACCCTTACTGTAGCATCACAAAACGCCTCTCCTGGCAAGTTCTTTAAAAATCGAGCCAGAAGATTTTCCTCTGATTTTCTCCCTCTTTAGTCGGATCCAATTCCACCCACTTTTTAGGCCTCCCCCAGTCACACGATACCACTAGTGCTCTCTTGTGCTCTCTCGGACCCCCGGGCATGAATGGCTGTAGCATCACCTGGGATCAAAATCTCAATCTCCAGTCAACGCTGGAGACGGTTCCGGCACTCGGGAGCTGCCGAGATGATTTAATTTTAAAATCAAGAGGAAAAACGTTTGCGTAAGTTTTGCTTCAGACCGCATTGGCTTTTTTTAGCATCTGTATCGTTCCCTATTCGACTGTTTAAACCCAGTGATTATATTTAAAGCGTGTCCTCAGCCGCCGTTCGCTCCTCTGCTGACTACGCCATGTTCTTGAATCTTCGCCAGTACGCCGTGAACCTTGGGATTGGCTGTCTGGTGAAGGATCCACCTATTGGCCATGGAAAAGAAGGACACATTTCTCAGCTGCACATGAAGTAGGCTTTGAAATGGGACAGCCTAGTCGCGCCGCTGTGATGCCATCGGCCTTCATATGCAGCCTCCGAAGGACATAGCCCTGAATTGGGACACAGCCACGGACCTGATGTTCGAGTGGCCACACACTTTTTCCGAGGGGGTGTATTTCACCCTGAATGACCTCCAGTGGAGAGATTTCTTCCACTACTGACTGTCCTGTTCTCTGGGCTTTCATTCGGCTTCTCTCTCATCCATCTGTCCATCAGAAGTCCTCTGTCTCTCTCTTTCTCTCGCATTCTGTTAATTTCTCTCCTATTCATTCTCTCTCTCTCTCGATTCATTCTTTCTGTCTCTCATTCTCTTTCTCTACCTCCATCTTTCTCTCCCTGTTCTCCCTCCCTGAGTCTCTCATTCTTTCTCTATATCTACTTTGACCCCTCCTTTTCTTTCTCCCTCTTTCTCATGGCTTTCTCTCTCTTTTCTCTCTCTCTGTCACCTTCACTCTGTCCCTTGCTCCTTTCATTCTGTCCCTTGCGCTCCTTTCTCATTTCTTTCTCCCCTTTCTTTCTCCCTCATTCTGTTTCCTTCTCTCTCTATCATTTTCTCCCTCTGTAGTTTTCTTTCTTTCAGTCTTTTTCTCTCTCATTCTTTTTCTCTCTTTCTAGATCCTTTCTTTCACTCTTTCTCTATCTCCATCTTTCTTTTTCTCTCTCTGTTCTCTTTGACCATCTTCTGGATTTCTCTTTGACTCTTGTTCTTTCTCATTCTCTTTCTCTCCACCTCTCTCTCTCTATTCTCTCTCTCCATTCTCTCTCCCTCCACTCTTTTTATTCTGTCTCTCGCTCTCTCTCTCTCTCCCTCCCTCTCTCTCTCTATTCTCACTCTCCACCGCTCTCTATTCTCTCTCAATCTCTTTGCCTCTCCTTGGATCACCACCTTATCGTGGTGGAGGGGTTTGCGTGCTTGAATGATCTTAGGAGCTATGTTGTCTGGAGCAAAAGCTCCTGGTAGGGTCTCCCATGGCAAACTGGTCCTAGGTGACAGGTCAGACAAAGTGTGATCCATAATAACCCCTATGAAGACACAAAAGCAGGACTTGTGTACCCTGCCCGGAACAGGGTTACCGGGGCCCCACCCTGGAGCCAGGCCTGGGGGAGGGGCTCGCCAGCGAGCGTCTGGTGGTCGGGCATTTACTCATGGTGCCCGGCCGGGCCCAGCCCGAAGGAGTTACATGAGTCCCCCCTCCCATCGACCCACCACCAATGGGAGGGGCAGTAGTAGGGGTTCGGTGCGTTGTGGATCGGGCAGTGTCCAAAGGCGTGGGCCTTGGCGTTCTGATCCTCGGTTGCTGAAATTGGCTTTTGGAACTTGGAACGTTACCTCACTGGCGGGGAAAGAGCCTGAGTTGGTGCGCGAGGTTGAGAGATACCGGCTAGATATAGTCGGGCTCACCTCAACACACAGCTTGGGATCTGGGTCTAATCTCCTTGAGAGGGGCTGGACTTTATTCTTTTCTGGAGTTGCCCATGGTGAGAGGCGGCGGGCAGGTGTGGGCTTTCTCATAGCCCCTCGACTCGGTGCCTGTATGTTGGGGTTTTCTCCGGTGGACGAGAGGGTAGCTTCCCTATGCCTTCGGGTTGGGGAACGGGTCCTGACTGTTGTCTGTGCTTATGCACCGAACAGCAGTTCAGAGTACCCAGCCTTCTTAGAGTCCTTGGGAAGGGTGCTTGAAGGTGCTCCTCCTGGAGACTCTATTGTCCTACTGGGGGACTTCAATGCTCACGTGGGCAATGACAGTGAGACCTGGAGGGGTGTGATTGGGAGGAATGGCCTCTCTGATCTGAACCCGAGTGGTGTTCAGTTTTTGGACTTCTGCGCAAACCACAGTTTGTCCATCACGAACACCATGTTTGCACACAAGGATGTCCATAAGTGCACATGGCACCAGGACACCCTAGGCCGCAGTTCAATGATTGACTTTGTAGTCGTGTCATCGGACTTGCGGCCATGTGTTTTGGACACTCGGGTAAAGAGAGGAGCTGAGCTGTCAACTGATCACCACCTGGTGGTGAGTTGGATCAGGTGGTGGGGGAAGATGCCGGTCAGACCAGGCAAGCCCAAACGTATAGTGAGGGTTTGCTCAGAACGTCTAGCAGAAGAACCTGTCAGATTGATCTTCAACTCACACCTCCGTCAGAACTTTGACCAGATATCGGGGGAGGTGGGGGACATTGACTCAGAATGGGCCATGTTCTGTTCCTCCATTGCTGAAGCGGCTGACTGTAGCTGTGGCCGTAAGGTAGTTGGTGCCTGTTGGGGCGGTAATCCTCGAACCCGGTGGTGGACACCCCAGGTGAGAGATGCCATCAAGCTGAAGAAGGAGTCCTACCGGACATGGTTGGCCTGTGGGACACCAGAGGCAGCTGGCAGGTATCGACAGGCCAAGCGATCTGCGGCTTCAGTTGTCGCCAAGGCAAAAACCCGTGTATGGGAGGAGTTTGGTGAGGCCTTGGAAAGTGACTTTAAGTCGGCTCCGAAAAGATTCTGGCAAACCGTCAGGCGACTCAGAAGGGGAAAGCAGTGTGCCACTAGCACTGTATATAGTGGAGATGGTGTGCTGCTGACTTCGACTGAAGACGTCATTGGGCGGTGGAAGGAGTACTTTGAGGACCTTCTCAATCCCACCGACACGTTCTCCAGTGAGGAGGCAGAGTCTGGGGACATGGGAATAGGCTTGTCCATTACTGAGGCCGAAGTCGCTAAGGTAGTTAAGAAGCTCCTTGGTGGCAAGGCTCCAGGGGTGGATGAGATCCGCCCTGAGTTCCTCAAGGCTCTGGATGTTGTGGGGCTGTCTTGGCTGACACGCCTTTTCAACATTGCGTGGACATCGGGGGCGGTGCCACTGGATTGGCAGACTGGGGTGGTGGTGCCTCTTTTTAAAAAAGGGGACCGGAGGGTGTGTTCCAACTACAGGGGAATCACACTCCTCAGCCTCCCTGGCAAGGTCTATGCAGGGGTACTGGAGAAGAGAGTCCGGCTTATAGTCGAACCTCGGATCCAGGAGGAACAGTGCGGGTTCCGCCCTGGTCGTGGAACACTGGACCAACTCTTCACCCTCTCCAGGATTCTGGAGGGTTCATGGGAGTTTGCCCAACCAGTCCACATGTGCTTTGTGGATCTGGAGAAGGCATTCGACTGTGTTCCCCGGGGTATTCTGTGGGAGGTGCTTCGGGAGTACGGGGTACATGGCTCTTTGCTACGAGCCATTCAGGCCCTGTACAAACAAAGCAGGAGTTTGGTTCGCATGGCCGGCAGTAAGTCAGACTCGTTCCCAGTGAGAGTTGGACTCCGTCAGGGCTGCCCTTTGTCACCGATTCTATTCATAATTTTTATGGATAGAATTTCTAGGCGCAGTCAAGGGATGGAGGGTGTCCGGTTTGGTGACCTCAGGGTCACATCGCTGCTGTTTGCAGATGATGTGGTCCTATTGGGGACATCAGGCCGCAAACTTCAGCTTTCGCTGGATCGGTTTGCAGCCGAGTGTGAAGCGGCTGGGATGAGAATCAGTACCTCTAAATCCGAGACCATGGTTCTCAGGCGGAAAAGGGTAGAGAGCCCTCTCTGGGTCGGGGATAGGCTCTTGCCTCAAGTGGAGGAGTTCAAGTATCTCGGGGTCTTGTTCACGAGTGATGGTACAAGGGAGCGGGAGATTGACAGGCGGATTGGTGCTGGGTCAGCAGTGATGCGGGCTCTTTACCGGTCTGTTGTGGTAAAGAAAGAGCTGAGCCATAAGGCAAGGCTCTCGATTTACCGGTCGATCTACGTTCCCACCCTCACCTATGGTCATGAGCTTTGGGTAATGACCGAAAGAATAAGATCGCGAATACAAGCGGCCGAAATGAGTTTCCTCCGCAGGGTGTCTGGACTCTCCCTTAGAGATAGGGTGAGAAGTTCAGTCATCCGGGAGGGACTCGGAGTAGAGCCGCTGCTTCTTCACGTCGAGAGGAGCCAGCTGAGGTGGTTCGGGCATCTGGTTAGGATGCCTCCTGGACGCCTCCCTCGGGAGGTGTCACAGGCGAGTCCACCTGGGAGGAGACCCCGGGGAAGACCCAGGACACGCTGGCGCGACTCTATCGCCCAGCTGGCCTGGGAGCGCCTCGGAATCCCCCTTGGAGAGCTTGTGGAAGTGGCTGGGGAAAGGGAGGTCTGGGCTTCATTGCTTAGGATGCTGCCCCCGCGACCCGAACCCCGGAGAAGCGGAAGATAATGGATGGATGGATGGATGGATGGAACTCTTTTTATTCTCTCTCTCTCTCTATTCTCACTCTCCACCTCTCTATTCTCTCTCCCTCCACTCTTTTTATTCTCTCTGTCTCTCCTTTCTCTGTATAAATCATTTTCTTTCTCTCTCTCAGACTCTCTCTATCCCTCGCCGTCTAAGCGACCCCCCGTCTTGCTGGCTAAATATTACTCCTCCGAGGCATTCGCTCGGAACGCTCAGGAGAT
Organism: Pygocentrus nattereri; assembly: GCF_015220715.1. NCBI lineage: Eukaryota > Metazoa > Chordata > Actinopteri > Characiformes > Serrasalmidae > Pygocentrus > Pygocentrus nattereri. The sequence goes on from NC_051227.1 coordinate 10,211,940, forward strand.
GGAGCGATAAAAACAGAGCTGGAGGGTCAGAGAGAGAGAGAGAGAGATAGAGATGGTGGAGAGAGAGAAGAGAGAGACAAAGTCACAGATAGAGAACACAGAGAGACAGAAAAAGAGAGAGGAAAATAAAGCAAGAGGAAAGAGAGAGGACAATGTGAGAGTGGGAGAGAAAAAGAAAAAAATGAGAGAAAGAAAGAAAGTGGTGAGAGAACAGAGGGGGAGGAAGAAAGCAAGAGAATGGAGCAGAAAGAAAAAAAAGAAAAATAATTGAGTTGAGAAAGAAAACCACAAAGAGTACAGAGACAGAAAGAAAAGGGAAAAGAGAAAGAGAGTGAGAGAAGAGGGAGAGAGAGAAAGAGAGATAGAAACAATAGAGGGCAAAGAGAAAGAGAGAAAGAATGGGGGAGAGAGAATGGAGAGAAAGAAGAAACAGGGAAAAGAGAATAGAAGGACAGAAAGAAAGAGAAAAAGAACAAGGATAGGAGGAGTGAGAAGAAAGAAAAGAAGAGAAAAGGAAAAGAGAAAGTAAGATACAGGAGAGAGAGAGGTGGAGAGAGAGAGAAAGAGAGAGGTGGAGAGAAAGAGAGATAGAGAGTGAGAGAGGTGGAGAGAGGTAAAGAGAGAGAGAGAGGAGAGGTGGAGAGAGGTGGAGAGAGGTAAAGAGAGAGAGAGAGAAGGAGAGGTGGAGAGAGGTGGAGAGAGGTAAAGAGAGAGAGAGAGAAGGAGAGGTGGAGAGAGGTGGAGAGAGTGGAGCTGCAGGAGTCTCTGGCTCTCTGTTTACCGTTGTGAGTGTTTTTTTCTCGTTTCTCGGTTGGCGAGCCTCTCGGTGGGAGAAAGGGGCAGGAGTGAGGGAACACATCACACACACACATCTGCCAGACAGAAAGGAATAAACGCAAACCCCGCGATTTACACCTCATTTCATTTTTCACTTTTTTCATTTTTGCGTCCGCCTTCAATTATCTCCGCCAGGAAACGCTGCTCTCTGATTCCCCTCCTTCTCCGACGGCAGACGCTCCGAAACTCACTGCATCCGTCCCACCCTGATTAGACTTTAACTTCGGAATAATCACAACGCTCCAACACACACAGAGAAAGAGAGAGTGTGTGTGTGTGTGTGTATAAGTTCTTCCACCTAACCCAACACTAACCTAGATATTATTATTATTATTAATAATAATAATAATAAAACACATACATTTTTTTTTCCAAATCAGTTCTGCTGATTGGTGCAGAAGGCTGAAGTTTTGGGCAGTGGATGTTGATGGTGCTCATTATTAATTCTAGTCCTCAAAGGTACAAACAATGTAAAGTCATTAATATTTGGACATCAACAAAGTTATATACAAAGTTATATCTTGTCTGTCTGCCACAGCCCATTGAAGTCTACATTAAATCATTGGCTACTTGAGTTGATCTAATGCGTACGCCTGGGACACTGAAAACTGTGCCTAACAACCCCACTGTCCCGTGCTCACAGCAGACCACCACAAACAAATAAGATGAACACAATCAGACCCAGAAATGTTTGGATGTTGAGAGTTATTTACTGTTATTTTAGCTCTCTATCACAGCATATTCGAGCTGAAATTAAATAATAAATATGAGCCATTTTGATATTTTGAGTGTTTTAACATCCAAATGGGGTGAACTGTGTAAAAACTACAACCATTTCCACATGCAGTGCTTCAAAACTCACTGGATGGTGCAAAATGACAGTGACCTGAAGAGCACTGTGAAAGCACCAGATATTTACCTAAAAAATAAAAAATTCATTATTTTCCTCACTTGATAGTATTGGGTGCTCATTGCATAGTGTCTGGTGCTCACTTGAAAATATCAGGTGCTCAACATATGGTATATGGTGCTCACCTGATAGTATGGAGTGTTCACGTGATATCTGATATCACCTGAATTTGGTGTGCACCAGATTTATTCCTAAAATAAAATATACACCTTCCCTTTTTTCCCTTACCGCATAGTACCTGGTGCTCACTTGATAGTATCTGGTGCTCACCACATAGGATCTGATGCTCACATGATAGCATTGGGTGCTCACCTGATTGTATCTGGTGCACATCAGATTTTTACGCCTGACTATGAGTAACATAAGAAACACATCTCTTATTAAATCACTAACTGTAATGTTACATTACTTAATAACATAATAATAACACTTAATACTTTGGGACCAGTCGTGGGCTGGAGGGTAGGGATCTGGCCCTGTGACCGGAAGGTTGCCGGGTTTGATCCCCAGAGCCGACAGTCCATGACTGAGGTGTCCTTGAGCAAGACACCTAACCCCCAATTGCTCCCCGAGCGCCGTGGATAGGGTTGCCCACCGCTCCGGGAAAGTGTGCCCACTGCCTCCCTAGTGTGTGTGTATTCACTAGTGTGTATGTGGTGTTTCACTTCACGGATCAGTTAAATGTGGAGGTGGAATTTCCCCGTTTGTGGGATTAAAAAATCACTTAACAGGAAAAAGAAGCTACTAAAGTACTGCTATCAATACTTTAGACTGTGATCCCCCAACACTGTGTGTTGGTATAAGTACACACTCTGTGCATCCTTGAAGTCGGTGGTCTCATCTGTTGTTGTCAAACTGCTAAGCTGGTGCCGAATGGTGCCCAGAACCAGCGTAAGCTGATCACACTGGCTGAAGGCTTCACGCCGCAGGCGATCGTTCACAGCACTGCTGAAGCTTTAAGTGCCAATAATGCAAACAGCAAGACGGACGGCCTCAGTTTGCTGCTGTGGGCCGATTATCTGAGGAGTTTAATTTTGCTCCGTTTAAACGGCCTCGTCCACGGACGGGAGAGAAAGACGGAGCGGATCAATACGGGAGAGTAATGTAATGAGCTTTAGCCTGTTAGCTTATAGCTCAAGCACACAGCCACAGTCCTGAAACAGTACAGTCAGAACACACGCCCTGGGAGTCTGGGCGAAGGAGGACGGGGCAGTTTGAGAAAATGGAAAAGTCCCGTTCTTCATGCTCCGGATGAGGAGAGGACGCAGTACAGCAGAGTGCAGAACTCAAAGATCCTTCATGTACCGAGTTTCTAGTAAAAACAACCAAGTTTTTCAGGAGATCTTTATGTCTGTCTGTCTATCTCTCTATCGGTCTTTCTGTTTATCTGTCTGTCTGTCTGTCTGTCTGTCTCTCTATCGGTCTGTCTGTCTGTCTGTCTGTCTATCGGTCTGTCTGTCTGTCTGTCTCTCTATCGGTCTGTCTGTCTGTCTGTCTGTCTGTCTCTCTATCGGTTTGTCTGTTTATCTTTTTGTCTGTCTGTCTGTCTGTCTATCGGTCTGTCTGTTTATCTTTCTGTCTGTCTCTCTCTCTATCGGTCTGTCTGTCTGTCTGTCTGTATAACTGCTGTTTGATGAGTAGTTTGGTGTTTGGACTTTTATCTCTCATTCACTCTTTTCTAATGATATCACACACAGACACACACACACGCACACACACACACTCACACACACACACACACACACACAACACACACTCACACACACACACACACACACACACACACACACACACACACACACAATGATATCACGCACACAGTAGAGATAACCGCACACACTCTCTGCTCTAACACTCGTTTGTTAACCCGGCCATATCCTCCCTCTCTCGTGTTTGTAGACTAATGATATTAGCCATGTTTGATCGTCCATCTCTCCGCTGCTCCCTCGCTCCACTCCTCCTCTCAGCCTCACTCACTCAGCCCACTCCCTCCTTCCCTCTGTTTCCTTTCTCTGCGAGCCATTACCCATCTCTCTCTCTCTCTCTCTCTCTCTCTCTCTCTCCCTCCCTATCTCTCTGTCTATCTTTCTTCTCCTTCTCCCATCTTCCATCTCGCTATCTTTCTCTTGTTTATTCTTTCTCTTTTTTTCAACTCTCTTTTCCTCCGTTTGTAACTCTTTGTCGCTCTCCCTCTTTTTATACCTCTCTTCTCACTTCCTCCCTCTCTATCCCTCTCTCCTTCTCTATTTAGCTTTGCCTCTTCTTTCTCTCTTCCTCCAACTTCTCTCTCTCCCTCTAACTCTCTCTCTCCCCTCCCCTAATTAGCTTTGCCTCTTCTCTCTCTCTCTCTCTCTCCATCCCTTTGTCACGCTTTATTTCTGTGTATGTGAGAACACAAGTGAGATGAGAAGAGAGAGAGAAAGAGCAAAGCTAGGGGGGTAGAGAGTGAGAGAGAGAGAGGGGAGAAAGAGGGAGAGAGAGAGAGAGAGAGAGAGAGAGACAGAGAGAGAGAGAGAGAGAGAGAGAGAGAGAGGGAGGGGGGGCAGAGATTTGTGAGTATAATTGTATCCCCCCTGTCGAGTGAACAGCAAGACCACTGGAAAACACAGATTACAGCTTGAAGAGAAAACAGAGCAGTGTCTTCTCTTCTCTCTCCACTCTTTAGCCGGATCCTCTCCCACAGAACAACAGGACCTTCCAGCCGGTCACTACAATCACTAACACAGCTGTTACACATTGTCATTACAGCCAATTAAACACTATTAAACACACACCTCCTGGTTTCTACACTCACTGTCCACTTTAGGAGCAGTTCTACAGTTACAGACTGTAGTCCATCTGTTTCTCTGATACTTCGTTACCCTGTTCTTCAGTGATCAGGACCCCCATGGACCCTCACAGAGCAGGTACTATTTGGGTGCTGGGTCATTCTCACCACTGCAGTATTACTGACGTGGTGGTGGTGTGTTAGTGTGTGTTGTGCTGGTCTGAGTGGATCAGACACAGCAGTGCTGCTGGAGTTTTTAAATACCTCATTGTCGCTGCTGGACTGAGAACCAAAAATATCCAGCCAACACCATCCTGTGGGCAGCGTCCTGTGACCACTGATGAAGGACCAGAGGATGACCAACACAAACTGTGCAGCAGCAGATGAGCTGTCGTCTCTGACTTTACATCTACA
>NC_051227.1:10221867-10239367 GCF_015220715.1 Pygocentrus nattereri
AGGAATTTCTGCCCATTCAGTCAGAAAAGCATTTGTAAAATCAGGCACTGATGTTGGACGAGAGGTTCTGGCTCACAATCTCTGTTCTAGTTCATCCTGAATGTGTTGGATAGGGTTCAGGTCAGGGCTCTGTGAGGACCAGTCAAGTTCTCTTCTACACCAAACTTTATGGAGCTGCTTTATGCACTGGGGCTCAGTCATGCTGGAACTTCTTCCCCAAACTGTTCCCACAAAGTTGGAATTGTACAATTGTCCAGAATGTCTTGGTGCTGAAGCTTTAGGATTTCCCTTGACTGGAACTAAGGGTTCTAGACCAACCCCTGAAAAATAGCCCATATCATCATCCCTCCTCAGCCAAACTTTACAGCTGGCACAGTGCAGTCAGGCAGGTAACGTTCTCCTGGTATTCGCCAAAGCCAGACTCGTCCATCAGACTGACAGATAGAGAAGCTGGTCACTCCACAGAACACATCTCCACTGCTCCAGAGTCCAGTGGCAGCATTTTACTCCACTCCATCTGACGCTTGGTGAATCTACCAACCCACATTTTTGTGTTGATGTTGGTGCCAGAGGAGGTCTGAACTCTGCAGTTATTGATCAGCAGAGTTGGCGACTCTGCACTCGGTGACCTGCTCTGTTATTGTATGTGCTCTGACGCTTTGTGGCTGAGTTGCTGTTGTTCCACTTTTCAATAATGTTGCTCACAACTGACCCGGGAACATCTAGGAGAGAAGGAATTTTGTGAACTGACTTGTTGCAGTGGTGGTTTCCTATTACAGGACCCCACGCTGGAATTCAGTGAGTTCTGTAGACCCACTCATTCACTAATGTGTGTAAAAGCAGGCTGCATGGCTAGCTGCTCGATTTTATGTACATTTGGCAATGGGACTGAATGAAAAACCTGAATTCAATGATTAAGAGGTGTGTCCTAATACTTTTGCGTTTATAGTGTATCAGGTCAGGCTGTTCTCTAAACATTTTGTCAAAAGCTCAGTTGGGTGTACCAACTTCTGAATAGCTTAAATGGACTTTTGCAAATATTCTCCAAAGCATATCCAACTTTACTCACAAAGAAAGAACACATTGGTGGGCAAAGCTTAGTTAGGTCACATATTGACCCCCTTTGGTGAACATAAAAGTGCTATGGAAATGTAACTTTTGCCAAGACCTGTTGCTTGATTCTATTTTTTTGCTCAGGTTCAATCTTGATAATTCACATTTGTATGTGTAGGTGACCCGTACCTGCCATTGGTCAGACAATGGGCCGGGATCATCACGTGGGATTCATGTGTATGAGCCCAGAGGCCTGAACCACTAAGGGACCCCCGTGAGCAATTTCAATCTTGTCAACTTTGTTACATCATGATCCTGATGTGCCACGTCTTTCCTAAACGTCCACTTCATTTTCTTCTCCATTCACTGGTAAGCAGCTGTTCCACTATCAGCCACTACTTTGGCCAAGCTTTGAGGTTTTAGTTTAGTTAGGATACCTGTGAATGTTGGTTGAATTGAACTCAAAGACTGCATTTTGCTGTTGGCATGGCAGACTTTTAGAGTGTTTATCATTATCACTAGATCATTTTTCCAGGCCAAGAGCCACTTGGTTGGCGAGATTGGTCCATTTAGTGAAGTGCGAAAGCTGGGTTTGAGCCCCAGAGTGGCCCAGAGAACCAATCTCTGGTCCTTTTGACATCAGTGGTTTTGGGTTTGCTTTCAGTGATTGGTTCATTTTGAAACATGCCTTGACTTATCGGGATACGTCCCTTTTAAAGTTTCGTGACGGCAGGTAAAGGACTGTTGTAGACAAAAAAACTGCCAGTCTTTAGTGTTTGTATCCATTTTGCAAACCTTCACGTGGAAAATTGACCTATGGGATTGCACCATCAATCCACAGTTCGGAGGGAATTCTTGTCTGTGAAATCAAACAAGCAATTATGAGTCCTTCCCCCAATCCAGCCTAGAATCAGTCCTGGGTGTGGACAGCAGACCATGCTCCTCTGTCAAGCAACAGTGTGATCACTAAGATCATTGAGGTGGGGACTGAAGTATCAGCAAGTAATCCGGCTTGAAACGCAAACCAAAATCCGCTCTACAACCTGATATTAGTTCCCAGCTTTTAGGCTTCATACGTCAACAAAAGGAAAACTCCTTAAAATCCCCGGCTCATTATATACTAAGGCTGATTATTCAGTAACTGCATGGACAATGTAAACTGTCTGAGTTGCTCTTAGGCTGTAGAAGTGTGTGATAAAACTTTTGGCCCTGGCCAATAAAGGCGTTAACACAGACACATGATACAAGCAACGCAGCAATCACCAGGACTCACGCTTTCTAGCCAGCATGATTTCATCCAGGTGCAGATAAGTATCAGCAAGTACTCCGGCTCGAGAAACAACCCCACACCCACTCCGATCCACTCCATTATATCTCTGTTTATGTTCTCCATATCAATCACATACTGTGTGTGTTTTGGTCGGGAACAGCTCCTCCTGCTCTTAAACAAATCCTTTCTTTTGGATTGATCAACTAATAATAATATTTAGCTCTTTCAGATCTTTTCAATTCCATTTCCATTGATTCTCAAGTATTAAAAATACAGTACTGTGCGAAAGCCTGAGGCACCCAAGACACATTTTTAAAATCTATTTATTTGTGTAGTTTGTGTTTATTTGCTGAGAAAAGTGTTAATATTTGAAAATATTAATATTAATAATAATAATTTGCAAAATTGATAGAATATTAATTAATAATGACATATATATATATATATATATATATATATATATATATGTGTGTGTGTGTGTGTGTGTGTGTGTGTGTGTGTGTGTGTGTGTGTGTGTGTGTGTGTGTGTATAAAATAAATAGTGATTTTCTGGATGTGAGTGTGTTTGTTTACCCATTTCCAGGCCTCTCCTCAAGGAAGCCCAGTATTATATGTAGTTAAAAAGCAGCTCCTGGTTTGACCAATCAGTGCTTCAGTAAATTGAGCTCATGATGTAATTGATGATGTTAACAAGTCTCTGTGGCGGCTGTGAAGGTGTCAAGGAAAAATATGAACCCAAGACATTCTTGTTACTTTTTATTGTTTTTATGTTTATTTGAATTATGAATATGATTTTATTCTAATGTATATTGTGATAAACTCACTGCTGAGGTCAACTGTTTAAAATTTGCTTAGATGCCTAAAACCTTCACACAGTGCTGAAGCTCATAGTAAACAACCACCTCAAGCTGAAATTAGAGGGGAAATATTACGAGGCTTGTGTTGCTGGTTATCAGAGTTTTAGCACTGGGACTAAGAGACTCATACTGCCAACAAGCACTAGTCAATAGTCACCCATTTAATATTTTCATGAACACATTATTTTAAAAACAGTTAAGGATTAAAGATTCAGTGTTATTTTTAAAAGAAACAACTAATGCCTGCATGACATACGTACACGCAAAGGGGAATTTGACATAACACCTGTTCCACCAACATTTCTTATTATTCTAGTCTTTAATCTGACATGTTAGGCCCTTAGTCCAGCTCCTGATGCCCTAACCAATAGGAGAGTTTGCTTGGCTGTATCTACCTAGATACCATGGAGAAAAAAGGGAATTTTTCATGGGCCATTTCAAGATCCAAATCCAAAACTTGACAGTGAAACAAGAATATTACTATAATACTTGCATGGGCACAACATGAATACATCTATTGTAAATCAATTTTAGGTCTGTAGTGAAAAATTTCATGAAAAGATTTTGAAATCATGCTTGCTTTCATTCTTTTGGCCTGTAATGTGCAATACTGTAGGCTCATTTTTACTTCTCTTCCGGTTCATTTTCATCTATTGTTTTACAGGTAAGGATCCCCTGTCTTAACGTCCTGGAATTGGTCCAAAAGTCCAAACCATCCAAAGAAGTGTTTTTACACTGCAAATGAACGGACCCATGGTTCCATTTGATCCGGACCAAGACCGCCTCTTTTGGTCGAGCCAAATTTTGGTCTTTTGGTCTGGAGAGTGATCCGAGGCATCTCACCTGCTATTTTGGTTCAGACCAAACTAAAAGGTCTGAAGGTCCAGACCAAACAAGGTAGGTGTGAAAGCACCCTAAGACTGAACTTTGGAGGTGTGGAAAAATAGCCCAGTAGATTTGAAAAAGTGGATGAAAAGAATGGAAGCTGTAATAAAGGCAAAGACTGGACACACTAAATACGGGAAAACTGAAATCATCCAGAGTTATGGAGCAAATTTCTTTAGAGTATACATTTTGTGCTTTCTTTCCAATGCTGAACGCGGCCGTTTTGGCAGGGAATTAAACAAACAAAGGGTGGTCTTGCCCAGTACTGCACATCTAGGTTTGCATCACATGCACAGTGTATAACAGGTTTTTATGACTACTTAAACACGTTTATAGACAAACGATTCTGTCTGCAGTCCACTTGATTTTGATCACGCTCCAGGCATTTTACTCTGGTGCACACAGAGAGAGAGAGAGGGAGAGAGAGAGAGAGAGAGAGAGAGAGAGAGAGAGAGAGAGAGAGAGAGACCCTATTTGGAAAAGCACTAACCAACACCCAGCCCCCTATACATCAGCTTTATCCTTTATTTAATATGTATTAACTTTATTATCACAACAGTGCTCTCAACTTTATTTATTAGCCCTTCGGTTTGTGTTTATGATCAGTGAATTCCAATCAAGATACGTGTGCATGAGCGTGTGGCCGAGAGAAAGCGAGAGACAGGTGATGAAGAGCGAGAGGGAAGTGAAGGAGAGAGGGATGGAGGGAAAATGAGACTGAGAGAAGGAAAGAGAGAGAGAGAGAGAGCGCATTAGCATTCTGTCACTCTGCCAAGGTACTATTACCACTGGCTTTCTGCTGCTGTCAGTCAAACGGATGGATGGAGAGAAATAGAGAGAGAGAAAATAAGACAGGACAGGGCCAGAGAACAGAGCGAAAGGGAGCTGGACGGAGGGAAGACGTATGGAGGCGTTGTCAAGGCAAGGAGGTGGCTAAATTAGAGAGAGAGAGACGGGTTCATTGATTTGGAGGTTTTCCATATTAAACCACATATGGATGAATGGAGTGAGCCTATATGATAATTATGTTTATTTTATTGAAACAAATAACTGACCATTCCATTTTCTCCCTACCAAACAAGCCATTTGTAGTGAGTGTTTCCATAGGAAAAATTGAAACTAGCCAGTACATGGAAGCCGTCTCACTTTCTGGTCTAAAATGCAGGGGTGTGACTTAAATAAGGCTAGAAATCTTTTAGAGGCCTTCAGAAAGAAGGTTGTAGATGCTTACGGGTCTGCGAAGATTTCCAAAATATTGGGAATCTATTATTCCGCTGTCTGCTGTCTGGAAGATTTCAAACTAGAGCAACCTCAGGACCACGATATCTTAAAGCATGCGACAAATTTTCCACACGCATGAAGGAAATCCTGAAAATTAATGACTAGCTTAAATAGAGTAGAAAGATCACTAAATAATTTTATACAAACAATATAAAACTGATAAAAGCAAAAGAGTTGAGATGAAATGAATGAGGTCATCCTAAGGATTGCGAAGTCTGGTGGAGTCTTTCTGATGGCCACAGCTGCCCAGCGAAACACCAGAAGTAACCGCTCTGTGGTTTAATGTTTGCTTCATGTTAAGTGGGAATAAATAGCATTTGGTGAAGTTGCTTCACAGTGAGCCTGATGACCAAGACTGCCGTGTCATTTCAGCAGAGAATAGTGTATTTGTGAACAGATATTGGATGTCAGTTCGGGCAGGAGCAGGACAAATGATTCCGATTTTGTGCGGGAGCTGGATTGAGTGCAGACCTCAATTTAAAACCACTGCCATCTTGTTCAGGCAAGGCTGCCTTAGCAAATTTCATCCCTGAATCTGCAGGCGTTGCCACTGTTCACGTTGCAGGCATCTACCATTAGAATGACTCTGCACAAATTTGACCAACATGGGAGGTTTGCTAATTAATAACTAAGCAAGGACCAGGACTTCTGGAACGTGTTGTGGACAGTCAAAGAGTTGTTTGGGCAAGATTGGCAAAATCCACCAAATTGCATTTGATCAGAAGAACCCCATGCCATCTATAAAGCGTGGTGGTGGAAGTGTTATAGTTTGAGTCTGCTTTGCTGCTTCAGTGCCTGACAAACTTGTAGTTATAGAATCGACAAAGAATTCTCTTTTGCACCAGAGAGAGCTTGAGGGAAACGTAAGGCCATCTGCCAACTCTGAAGCTGAAGACATGGACTTTCCAAGAGGATAATGATCCCAAACATGCAAGGTTGTTGAATGATCATAATTCAGTGATCACCAAACCTGGTCTTTCCTTCCTATGGAATTTTGTTCCAACCACATTTTGCCAGGCTGAGCACATCCTCTCCTCCTAATGAACCTCTTCAGAAGTTCTTGATTGGCTGGATTAGATGCATTACTTGTAGTTGAGGGCAGGTTGGAACTAAACTCTGCAGAAAAGTAGATCTTCAGGAAGAGGGTTGGTGACTATTGTTGTCATCACGGCCCAGATCTGAATCCCAATACAGCATCTTTGCTCATTTTCACATATGCCAAAAAAGACTTGGGGTGTTCTCACTGACTGTAAAACAGTATATTTGTATTCACCTCTGGATCTTCTACAACAAGGCAATTGTTGCTTGCTGAACCTAAAATAAAGACATGTATAATCTGAATAAAGGCAAGAAAAAATTTGCTCTTCTCATGCTAGTGTTATTGAATGTATTAGTTGATATATTAGGTGGTTTTCTTCTGCAGAGCTGATGGAATTTGTGGTGCCATTTCAGTCACAGCTGGATGGAAGAGAGAAAGAGAAGCAATGGTATGTTAAAGGACAAGCATGGAGAGACTGGGGGCTGGAGAGATTGCAAAGGATTGAGGGGGATTTGTGGAGGCCGTTCTCTCGTTTCTGTTTTTAACGGCATGTAATGGGGGCTTTGCACTGAGAATAGCAGGATTACATACATTAATACGCATACTGAGGGTTAAATTGCTGTAGAGAAAAGCAATTAACACTGCAGATTCGCACTTTCTCAAATGACTCTTCTAAAAAGACACAAGCTCCTCATCTTCACCTTCGTGAAACTTGTCGCTTTGGGTGTAACCACATCTCAGGTCTCAGACAAGGTGCTTCTTCAGGAGAAGGGATGTAATTCTGGACCGTTTTTATTGGTCCACTCATCACGAAATCTTCACACAATGTAAAGAGTAGCTGGTGAATAAAAAATATATAGATTTTTTAAGGTTTAAAGGTTTTGACATTGTGCAACTGGCAATAACATTAAAACTAGTCACATTTCTAAAAGAAAGTTATGTTATGTTTATCAATACAGATCAATCGTCTGATTAAATGATGCATCCAAAAGTCGAGTCAATTACAGCGTTGTGAAAAAGTATTCACCCCTCACCTGATTTCTTCTATTTTTGCTAATTTGTCACATTTACATGTTTCAGATTATTCAACTCACATAAGATAAAGACAACATGATCATTCTGTTTACTGAAGATAAAGCTTTATTCAAAACCTTGTGAAAAAGTAATTGCCTCCTAAACTTAACAACTGGTTGTGCCACCCTTGACAGTGACAACCGCAATCAAACGATTGGCTCACTCTTCTTTGTGAAACTGTTTTAATTTGGCTACATTAGAGGGTCTTCAAGCATGAACTGACTGTTTAGAATCTTGAAATGGGATTCAAGTCAGGACTTAGTTTCTTTTGGGCCATTCAGAGGTGGACTTGCTTGTGTGCTTCAGATTGTTGTCCTGTTGCAAAACCAGAATGCGCTTGAGCTTTAAGTCACAAAATGACAGCAGACATTCTCCTTCAGAATTTCCTGATAGTGAACAGAATTCTTGGTTCTATCAGTCATGACAAGTTGTCCAGGTCCCACAGAAGCAAAGCAGCCCCAGACCATCACACTACCCCCACCATGTTTCACTGTTGGTGTGATACTCTTATGGTGGAATGCAGTGTTACCTTTACACCAGATTTAACAGGACTCCTCTTTTCCAAAAACGTTCCTTGTTTTGCTGGTGAGTCCACAGAATATTGTCCCAAAAGTCTTGGAGGTCATGTAGAGGTTTTTGACAAATGTCAGATGAGCCTCTGTGTTCTTTTTGGGAATTGTGGAATCAGGTGCATTGACCTTAACTGAGACATGTGAGGTCTGCAGCTCTTTAGATGTCCATCTGGGTTCTTTTGTGACCTCCTGTGTAAGTCGTCAATCCGCTAGTGGTGAAATTTTGGTAGGTTGGTCACTCCTGGGAAGGTCCACCACTGCTCCAAGTTTTCTCCATTTGCAGAGAATGGCGCTCTCTGTGGTTCACTGGCATCCCATAGCCTTTGCAATAGGTTTGTAAGCCTTTCCAAACCAATAGATTTCAATGATGTTTGATTTAAGCGACGTTTATATTCAACAGGTATGGCAGGAAACATTCCTGGGTGTGGTTACTGAAACTGAACCCAACAGTCAATTGAATTTGGTTAACTAGTTGATCAAATAACAGCCCATGCTTTTTAACAGCGCTCTATATTATTATCACCCTAGATTTGGACGCAGAACTTTGGCAAAACACAAGAGGCTGTTAAGAAAACAACAACAGCGGCAAAGTAAAATACAATATATTTAACTCAAACCCCATGAAAAGATGGTGCAAACTTCACTGACACTATGAATGAATTACAGGAGTTCCATTGATGGCGAGGCTCACAGACAGATTAACCTAAAGCCTTTCTTTTTATTTATATATATATTTTTGGCTTTAGAGGTGTGTAGAAAACACTGTCGGAAAATTTTGTGTCTTTAAAAGTCTCCTTTTATGAACAGATCTGGAAAATGCAGGTAGGCTGCAAACTAAGTGCTTAACCAGAGTAATGGCGGAAGTTGGCTAAGCAGTGATTTAAGTGCTACCACACACTAGAAGCTCCATCATGCAGAGGAGTCAAAGAAAAGCACAGATAAACACCAAGCTGAAGCTCATTTGGGACTCCACTTTTATAGATTTATAGAGATACAACGTTCAGCATCATTTACTGCATTTATCATGTTTAATATCACCTACGTCCCTCTTCACAACCTCACTGTTTTCAAGCATCAGGTACAAAGTGAAATATATTACATGATTTCCCACAGAGCCTGGCTCCAACCACAATCTGCCACACCTGCTCCAACTGACCTCTTCGCAAGTCCCTGAATGGCTGGAACACATGTATAAGAGTTAAGGGCAGGGCAGCTTACTGGATACAGGTTGGACATAAAATCTCCAGAAAGGTAGGTCTCCAGGGTCAGGGCTGGAGACCACTGTTTTAATGTACTGCAATATCGGCAAAACACTGAGTGGTGCGCTATGGAACTCTGAACAAGCCAAGTTTACCCACTGGTCTTGCATGATCTGTGAAACAATTTAATTAATGTTGAAGCACCCTGGTAATTGCAGGTAAACAGCCAACAGGCTGTGGGCTCATTGGGGAACGGAGGTATTACGGCTGGCTGGGTGGGGTGGGTTTGGACAAATATCGGCTGCTTGTAGAAGTATGTGTGAGGAAAAACGTGAGTAATTACCACAAACTGCAAAACACGTGACGCTATATAATATCCAGTAAATAAGAGTAATCTACCTGATTCTTGTCCAGGGAAATTGGTTTGACTTTTTGACCTGCGTTGCAGCATGCCTTAGCATCTGTTTGGCTTTCATTTAATTTTGTCTGACTTGTACATGTCTTGTACAGTAATTAGCTAATAATATATTGCTGACATAGATTAAATTAATGTTGATACAAAAAGTGAAGCAAGGCTCAAAGTCTGTTTTTTTTTTTTTGCTTGGCAGAGCTTCCACATGCTTGTCTGTTGATGGTGATGTTACTTGACAAAAGCTCACTGTGTGGTGCCACGTGCAGGTTCACGTACACAAAATATCAACTTCTATTACACAACATTTAAACATTGATTTCTTTGGTTGAGTTCATGGAGGTACGAAGGGTCTGGAGGCTGTTCTGCCATATTATGGGGATTACGTAGACACCAGTTGAGCAGATTATGGCACATGCATGTGGGACAAGAACCATAGGTAGTGGTTGTGGGCCACGGTACGTGGGGACCATAGGCATAACTCAAAGTAGGTCAGTGTGGAGAAAATAGGCCTAGCTCCGAGTAGACCAGCGTGGGGACCATAGGTATAGCTCAGTGGAGGTCAGTATTGGGAAAATAGGCCTAGCTCAGAGTTGGCATATGCAGGGAGAAGGCTCAAAGAAGGTGGGTGTGGGGACCATAAGCACAGGAATAGTTCAAAGTATGTGGGGACTGTAGGCTTAGCTAAAATGAGGTGGAGATCATAGACATAGCTTACAGATGGTAGGTGTGGGGACCATAGGCGTAGCTCAAGGAAGGTGGGTGCAGGGTCCATAGGCATAGCTTAAAGTAGGTGGGGACCATAGGCTGTCCACTTCCCTTTTTCCACCCACTCCCCCAGACACCTTCTTTGTCTCTCTCTCGATATCTTAACATATCTCTATCTTTCTCTCTCTCTCTCTTTCTCTCTGTAACAATTTGTCCTCTTTCTCATCTCTATTTTTCACACACACACACACACACACACACACACACACACACACACACACACACACACATATTATTGTGGGCTGCTGGCATTTACATTAAATGACTCTGGTCAGTATTAATGGTCCATCATTAAAACAAAGTGCTTGGTGGGTGTGTGTGTGTGTGTGTGTGTGTGTGTGTATGTGTGTGTGTGTGGGTGTGTGTGGGTGTGTAGAGTTAAATAAGAGGGAAAGAAGAAGAAAGAGAGTGATCGTCCAGCTCATAACTCCTGCTGCAGATGAAGCTGTCTTGCTTGCTAACTGATTCAGCACCTTATAGCACTTGCACTGATAAATATACATACTATATGTACATTTTATACTACACCAGTGTATATTGTAGCAGTACACAGTAAAGTATACACTCCATTTTCCTTCGCCCCTCTAATAACTGCTTAGCAACTGCTGCTAGTCAGCTTTTCTGCAGCGCACATGGATACACGCTTTACTTCCAAAAGTATTGAGTCACCCATCCAAATCATTGAATTCAGGTGTTCCAGTCACTTCCATGGCCACAGGTGTATAAAGCCAAGCCCCTAGACCTGCAGACTGCTTCTACAGACATTAGTGAAAGAATGGGTCGCTCTCAGGAGCTCAGTGAATTCCAGCGTGGTACCGTGATCGGAAGCCACCTGTGCAACAAGTCCAGTCGTGAAATTTCCTCACTACTAAATATTCCAGTCAACTGTCAGTGGGATTATAACAAAGAGGAAGTGACTGGGAACGACAGCAACTCAGCTACGAAATGGTCGGCCACATAAAAATAAACTCAGCGGATGCTGAGGGGCATAGTGCGCAGAGGTCACCAACTTTCTGCAGAGTAAATCACTACCTCCAAACTTCATGTGGCCTTCAGATCAGCTCAAGAACAGCGTAGAGAGCTTCATGGAATGGGTTTCCATGGCCGAGCCGCTGCCTCCCAGCCTTACATCACCAAGCACAATGCAAAGCGTGGAATGCAGTGGTGTAAAGCGCCGCCTACTTGTCTGACTGCATTGTGCCGAGTATAAAGTTTGGTGGAGGGGGGATTATGGTGTGGGCTTGTTTTTCAGGAGTTGGGCTGGGCCCCTTAGTTCCAGTGAAAGGAACTCTTAATGCTTCCCTCCCATAAACACACTCCTAACCCTTGTGGAAAGCCTTCCCAGAAGAGTGGTGGGCCGGCATCTTATTAAACCCTATGGGTTAAGTATGTCAGTCAAGTTCATATGTGTGTGAAGGCAAACGACCGAATACTTTTGGCAATATAGTGTATGTGTGCACTTCTCATATCTACTGAGGACAGAAGTTTCAGCCACAGCGATTGCTAACAGGTGTATAAAATCAAGCACACAGCCATGCAATCTCCATAGATAAGCACTGCCAGTAGAAAGGGATGTACTGAAAGACTGTCATAGGATGCCATTTTTGCATCGTCATCTTCATCATCTTAAACCGCTTGGTCTAGCTAGGGTCATGGTAGCAAAGCAGGGACAGCAGAGAAGCCCAATCACCAGCAGCTTCCTCCAGCTCATTTTTGGGGACCTCGAGCTGCTCTTAGGCCAGGCTCTCAGACTTGGAGATTCAATCCCTATAGTGGTTCCTAGGATGACCTTGAGGTTTCATTCCAGTCTGCCATACCTGGTAGACCTCAAAAGGGAGGCCAGGGGGCATCCTGATCAGATACCTGAACCAGCTTAGCAGGCTCCTCTCAATATGGAGGAGAAGTAGTTCTACTCTGAGCTCCTCCTGGATGCCACAGATCAGTTTGTGAAATGTCTACCCTGCTAGATCTGCCCAAGTGAACTCCAAATATGTTTGGGAAGAATAAAACCTTCTCTAACATGAATTCCTGACCTTACATTTGCTCTTCTGACTGTTTCACACAGACAGACTCCAAAAATCTTGTGTAAAGTCTTCCCAGAGGACGAGAGACAGAGGCAGTATTCTTGATTTCATAGTTTTATGTGGGATCAGCAGATGTCTACAAGCCTAACTGGCAGCATAGGAGATGTTCTGTTTGAACCAAGATGAATCAAGTGAGGTGGTTTGTTGGTGCATTGCATTGGGTGTATAATTGGAAAATGGAGATTTGCATAAGATTTGCATCTTCCTCCACACATATGCGTTGCCTTCCTTAAACAGTCAGACTTTCATTTTGTAAATGGAGAAGCATTAAATGTTAACTGATTCACCATTAATGCATCATTAAACATCTTTATCTGTGACCCTGTTTTATGTCTGATACTTTCATGCTGTACCTTTGATGACTATCCACGTGTATAATAGGGTCAACACTTGTGTTTGGTAAGCATGGCTGAGCTCTTTGCTGTAACATTAGATTGAACATTTTGCCCAAAACGCTCTGCATGTGATGTATCAATAGACCTAATATACTTGTGTTATGTGAGGGGCATTTCATTTGTAAAATACTGTGACAGATCCAGCAGGTCGATGGATAGAGAGGTCTTGGAATGCATTAAAACGTTTATGTTAAAAAGGTGTACTAGACAAGCAGCTCAGTAGCTTTCCCAGTAATATTGGATCATAAGATTAACGAGTGTTATAATGGGGTTCTGAAGCAATGAACCTTCTGCTGTATGTGGGTTCCCCCCAAAAAACAGATTAGATAGACTCTTAAAGGGGTCCTAAAAGTTAACGTATTACTTGGTGCTGTGTTGCATGGCACAGTATCCCTCAGCCCCAGCAGCTTGACAGAACTCATTCCTTCATTAACATTCCCTCACTACAATACCCGGCATGCATTATGACAGAGGTCACTAACCATGGTCATGAAGATCTATCTTCTGCTGGAATCTAGTTCCAACCAACGTCTCCAACACCTGCTTCTGATCCCAAACATGCAAGATAATTGTAGGGTGTTGAATGATTGTAATCCAATGGGGATCAAACCTGGTCCTTCCTTCCTTTGGAATCTTGTTCCAATCACAATCTGCCAGGATTAGCATGCCCGCTCTTGCTGATGAACTTCTTCAGAAGTTCTTGATTGGCTGGATCAGATGCATTAGTGTTGGGTAAGGGACAGGCAGAGTGTTAGATGCAGGTTGGAACTAAATTCTGCAGGAAAGTAGATCTTCAGGAATGCATTACGGCAATACACCACACAACCATTAGACATCCCTGTGGTTTCAAACAATTCTGACTCTACAGACAAACAAACACAACCAAGCTGGCAGTGTAGCTCTTACCTCAGTGGAGCGTTCCTGTTTTTATTCAACAAAAAATGTATCCCAGAGACAAGTTTCCTTTTCTGGAGAAAGGAAGAAAGGTATCTTGTTAGTCAAGTTCATCTGATCATCACTAGCAATCTGGCTTCCTTATGCATTTGCCAGCTAGCAAAAAAGAAGAACTTTTGAAGTTTCATAACCTGGGGATGGGGTTTTCCTAGTTTTCTGGAAAATCTCACTCGCCAGACTTCTGTGGCGCCAGTGTAGTGGGTTTAAATTAGAATCATTTAAACTTTCATTTTGGCCAGGTTGTCAGTTTAGGGAGACCTTGTAACAGCTTCTTCACAAAGCTTGTTCCTGTTAAAGCCTGAGCTCTTATGTCATGAGCCAGCTGTTTTGCTCAGCTATCACATCGAGATTTAACGTATTCCAGTGAAAAGGAAGCCCTGAACATGGGGATGGTACGTGTAAATCAGGATTCATTCGCTTTAATCTTGAGTCCACGGTGGACCTTCAGCTGTTTTAATGTGGCCTTGAGCATTATTCATTTTTTATAACTCAGCGTTACCATAGGACCAACTCAAGGTCACCTCACTAGCTCAGGGTTCTCAGTAAACCTGTAATTGCAAAATTGCAAAGTGTCTGGTCTGGAGGAGAAAGCTTTAATGACATTCTTCATAGCTAAACCCGTAAACCATTAACTGCCCCGCAAAAGCAGATCTTCATCAGGAAACTGACCAGTGCTACCACCGCTCAACTGCAACTGTGTATCAGGAGGACTAAAAGCTGAAACCACTAGAGGGCCAATCAGGGCAGGAACATTCCTAGCTGGCACATGTTGTTTACTTCAGCTTCTGTCCTTGTGGATTATCTTGAGAAGATAGCAGATGTATTGTCATGGTTTGTTCATGTCACACTGTGTTATGTTGCACCCACCGTTTATGTTGGCTTTGCATCTTGAGGAGGCGTTGTTTTTTGAGGATGCGCCTCGACCAGTGCTTTGAATAAATGCAGGAAATGTAGGGCAGCCCACACATCTTCCATAGTTCGAGAATAATTGTGCCTTTGGCCTTGATTTCAAGGTAACCATGTACCATATACATAACATGGCATTCCTATTTAAGGAAGGGAGGGAATGTCTGTTGTTTTCCTCTAGGAAATTATACAATCACAGAAAATCCTGGGGATTTCCAGCTTTCTATTCCTAGATGGTTTGCACAGTTGCAGCATCACTGTACGCTCCAAATCACACTTCTAGCTATGTTCAAAGAGTCTGGTGGGCTTCATTGCCCAATATGGTTAGGAACTACTTACTTTGACATGAAGGGGTCATTACCTGTGATATAAAATGTAGAACCTCAACCCATTTATTTTTTTTGTCTGTGATGTTAAACAAGCAATTATCAAAACTACAACAAAAACAGACCCACATGAAACAAAGTGCTATGCAATGGCTTAGCAGCCACTGGAAAATGCAATGAAGCTAACACTAAAATATGGTGGAAAGTGTCTATAGCCTTGGAAATCAAATAAAAACAAAACTCATTGGGCCTCATTCACCAACCATTTTGAGAAGATATTTCTACTTAAGACTGTCATTCACCAGTGTTTTTTTATTTGGGATTTGTTTTTAGGTTAAAAAAAAAAGAATCTACACACACTCAAGAGCACAAAGGTATGAACAATCCTTTTTAACGACCTTTCTCAAGAACAAATTTAAGATAAAACTTATGAAGGTCTTAGTGACAAAAATTAGGCAAGTGGTTTCTAGTAGTGGCTAGCCAGCATTTTGCTTTATAAACCAAGCCTTGTTTTCTCTTCTACTGATAGAAACACATTTTGTATTGTAACACTGTTGTTAATTTACAGAAATAGAATTTTAATTCACAAAAAACAAATAATCTTTTAATAAAAGTTTAATAAACTATTTCACAGACACTGTAATGCTTGTTACTGTTGCTATTATTATGATGAAAATTCTGAACAACTTGTTACAACTGTTTACAACTAAACAGCTGTAATTTAACAGACGTCATTGAGAAAACATACCTTTACTGTTAATTAACCAGTTTTGTTTAGCACCCCTGCTGCCAGACTTTTTAATTACTTTTTACACTGTAGATAATATCATTTTTAAGAGGTTTCCTTGTTTATCTTGTCATGTTTTGGAGTCCTTAAATCCACATGCATGTATTATTGCTGCTCAATTAAAGGTCTCATTTCCTTTTTTAATAAAAAGTCTGTTGCATCAGGTAAATGTTAGCATTGACAATGTTTTAACTTACATAGTCCACCACATTTACATATTCCTGTTTACTCTTAGTTATGAGGAGTATTTCAGTCTGGACTGCTTTTTGAATGAGATACAATACAAGGCAGCCAATCAGATCAGATGTCATTTCCATATATCAGCCTAATTTTAGGGGGTAAAGAGAGGTTGGAAAATTAATTGTTGCCACTGGACATGTTCTCTGGAGCGCTAAAGCACGCTTCTGGCAGTCCGACATCTGGGTTTGTTGGATGCCAGGAGAACGCTGCCTACCGGAATGCACAGTGGCAACACTAAAGTTTGGTGGAGGAGGGATAATGAGCCGGGGCCGTTTTTCAGGCCCCTTAGTTATAGTGAAGGGTGTTGTTAATTTTACAGCATACAAAGATCTTTCAGACAATTATATACTTCTAATGTTGTGGCAGTAGTTTGAAGAAGACCCTTTCCTGTTACATGACTGTGCCCCTGTGCACAAAGCGACCCCCATAAAGACATGGTTTGGTGTGGAGGAACTCCAGTTTCCTGAATCTTGTGGAAAGCTTTTTCAAGAAAGTCAAGGCTGTTATATCCACAAATGCAGCTCCATATTAAAGCCCATGGTTTTGGAATGGGATGTCCAACAACTTAGATAGGTATGTCCGTCAGATGTCCACATATTTTTGTAGTGTACATATTAATGTGCACCCATGTATCTATGCAGACAGAGAAGCTCCAGGGGGAAATTATTTCTGATCTAGACACATTGAGGAGCTAGGTTCACTGAAGGTAGACTCCTTGAGGCAAGAAAAAGACTTGCAAATGCAACCAAATAGATTGCCGCCATGAACCTCGTCGGCCAAGCCGCGAGACGGATCGTTTCAGACATGACTTGGGGAGACACAAACGCGTCCTAAGGAGTCGTCGCCAACACTCCAGGGCTCCTAATTTCATATATGAAATGTCTTTTTGCATCTGTGGCTGTGAATAAAAGGAATGAAAGGAGTCTTACAGTAGTAATTGGCTGTAATGTGTCTGTGTCACACATGTTTTGGCCCAGAGTTATCATTAGGGTCCATATTCACTCGTCCACTCGCTGAAAAGCAGGATGCGCTCGCCGTGACTGAGTTTGTGTGTGTGTGTGTGTGTGTGTGTGTGTGTGTCATTTGAAATCTGCTTATTTCCCACCCTCCCGCTCTTCTGCACTCGTCCGTGAAGCGTGAGAGAGGGGAAGTCTCTCCGGCGCTTCGCTGCGACAAACACACTCCGCTCCCCATCCTCTGATGCACCCACACTTACACACACCCATGCATACACACTCACACAGAATGGTATACACACTCTAAGCCTTTACAGATCTTCAATGTGGAGCACATGGGGGGCACACCTGTACGTTCAAACGACCAAATACCACAACAACAGCCACAGTGGGGTTGTTTCTAATATGCTATACTATCAAAAAGGCATTTATTTCATTCCCCAAT
>NC_051227.1:10244367-10251867 GCF_015220715.1 Pygocentrus nattereri
TTTTTAATAAAACCAAGGACTTGCACTTCCATCCTGTCTCTCCCAACATTCTAAACTTTGTTCTAGTTTTATTTGGATTTGCTTTACAGTTGTATGGAACTACTTGACACAACATTTTTAATAATTTCATTTTTTTGTACGTTGGCTAAAATTTCCCAATGCTTTTTGTCTGAAATAGTGGTCAGTTATGTTTGTGGCAGCGTATGTACTTCAATGTCACATTCATAGTGTTACTGACTTTGCTGACCGCAAGTGTCGGCCAGACCAAACACTCCCTCAATCTACAGGTATCTGAACACAAACAGCCATATTCCCAGAAAACATGCACTGCACTGTGGTTAAACGTCACCTGGAGGCCAATAATGGTTCTCCAGCATCTTTATAGTTTTTTGGGCTTGAGCAGCAGGAGATGTTCCAGACCTACACATTTAACACTATGACTCCCACTGTGCTTAATGATGACCGCAGTGCTTTCTGTCGGTAACTGAGTCCTTCTACACCATACAGTGTGGCGCCGAAAAGACAGGTTGGTCATTAAATGTTGATTTCTTATCTAAACCTGTTATTGTTTATTTGGTACATATTTGCCCAGTTTTAAATGTATAATATTTTATGTTATAGGTATATATTATATATTGTTATGTATTATAATTATTATTGTATAAAACAATTTGTGTGTTACTTAAGCAGTAGAACCCGAGAGGGAGTGTGTTATCGCGGAATACCATCCCAGCTGTGATCTGGTGTCCGTAGATCATCACAGCCGTGATGTTATTGGTGATAACTCACTCCTCGAGTGCTCTACTGCTTTACTACAACAGTTAAATAAATACAGTAAGAAATGAATAAACTGGCCGTGAACGCTGCATTTAATATGTTTTAATGTTCAGTTCCTTCCTCCAAATTATAGCTCCTTAACGAGCAGCTTGTTACTATGTCAGAGTAGGAGCTCCGCCCACTCGCTGTACAGTCGGTAGTTCGTTCTCCAGCTCCTTAAACTGACCGTTTGAGAATTTAGTGTCGTCTCATCTTCTGTCACGATTGGCCCCTCCCAGTCTTCTCATGTGCTTTTGTTTACCTTTTAGTCCTGTCCATGTGCTTCTTTGTTTGGTTTCCTACCGGTTCTGCCCCTTGCTTCTTGTCTCTGCCCTGATTGTTTCCACCTGTTTTCCACCTGTCTTGTGAACCCTTGTTAGCCCTCTTGTATTTAAGCCCTGTGTTTTACTTTGTCTAGCGCTGGTCTTTGTTTGATTTGCTGGATTTGTTTGATGTGTTGGATGTTTTGCTTGTTCTGTTCAATGTGTTTTGTTAAGTATTTGGATTTCTGTGTTCTTCGTCAAGTCTGTCCCTCCTGCTCTTCGTATTGGCTACCTGAACCTGGACTGTATCGACCACGACCCTCATATGCGCCCGCCTCCTCATCGCTCCACATTACATCTTCAGAGTCGGATCAAATTGGCTGTTGGTCAGATGTGATCTTAGCCGTTTCTGTTTTCTGTTTTGAGGCAAGGTAATAAGTGAAAACGTTCAAATGGCTTGAGCGTCTCCTACAGCGGTCAGAGTCGTTGCTTAGCAACGGTGTCTCAGCAGAGTGATACAGTGTTTGTGAAAAACCTGTGATGTTATGGTGAAATAGGAGCACGGTTAGAATGCCTCTCAACCAATCAGCTCGCGTGGCCCAAACTGACTGTTTCACTATATTAACTAAATGTTCACTAATTGCTTATTTACTTATTTGATTGTTCTTTTTATGACTTTTAATTGTAACTTCCTGGACCACTCCTAGATCACGCTGTACAAAGTAATGCATTAAATATCACATAATAAACTATATTAGCATTATCACCATGGTTACCATTTTAGGTGAGCAGTGTTGAAATAGCGATAAATCTGCTGACGAATGCATATTGACATGTTCAGGACTCAATTGAAGGTTATCTGTACTGTAATTGTCTATACTGACTCAAGACTCAAGTTGGGACTTACTTGTCCTGACTCAGGACTTACTTTGAGACTTGTGTGTATTAACTCAGGACTCGACTTGAGACTTGCCTGTACAGACTCAGCACCTAACTTGAAAGTTGCCTGTACTTCAAACTTGCCAATACTGACTTGAATTGAGACTTACCTGTTGTGACTTGGGACTCAACTTGGGACTTACCTGTAGTGACTTGGGACTCAACTTGGGACTTGCCTGTTCTGACTTGGGACTGGACTTGGGACTTACCTGTACTGACTTGGGATTCGACTTGGGACTTACCTGTACTGACTTGGGACTTCAGTGTCAATTCTTGAGACTTGGTTGCTACTTGCTACTCAGTCAATTGTTACCACCAATAAAGTTTGGGAGCTCAACTGAGAGGCAAGAGAAAAAAGCAACAAGACAAATCTTTGAGATTTTTACCAAGCAGTTTGAAGCTTTAAATGACAGTGTACGCTGAACAAAGTGTGTTTTTCATTAGTAGATGTTACAGAATCCAAGTATTCAGTTTTAATAATACTTGAGTTACGTCCAAATCGTTTAGAATAATAATTAAATATAGTAATAAAGTGTAATTGCTTAAGTATTTTCAACTTCTGCGCTGATCCACAAACAGCCAGACTGTGTGTGTGTGTGCGTGTGTGTGTGCGTGTGTGCGTGTGTGCGTGTGTGCGTGTGTGCGTGTGTGTGTGTGTATGTGTGTGTGCGTGTGTGTGAACCCACACTGTGGTCTGATCCTTCTGTCTGTTGGAGTTGTAGGCAGCTATCAGTCATCATTCTAGTACATCTGCTTTGGGGTAAAACTCAAAGCACTCTCTCTGGCTGTGTCTCTCAGACACACACAGCACAGATGCCGGTGTCCCAGGGTCTTCGTGTATTTCATGCATCATTATTTCCTCTCTCACACACACACACACACACACACACACACACAAACTCTGTTGGCAGCTGTGTAGTCAGTGGGGTCGCTCGCCAATAGTAATAACAGGGGGACTGCTGGAAGATCACAGCGTGAGAGGGGAGGGGAGGGTTTGAAGGGAGGATGGAGAGAGAAAGAGTGAGAGTGATGGAAGCCAGACTGATAAATAAACATCAAAAGGGGTGTGTGAGTGTATATGAGTGTGTGTGTGTAGCTGCATTGTTGACAGGTGTCAGCTCCGAGGGGCAGCTGCTGTCTGAATCCCCGACTGTGTGTGCGCATTTGTGTTGTTTGATGGTCTCTATTCACTGGGAAAATGTACTTGTCACAGAGGTTCTCATCCATTGTGTATGTGTGTGTCTGTGTGTGTGTGTGTGTTTTACTGTCTTTATGGCCACATGACACCATGAAACTTATAGAGTGTGTGTGGTGCAGGTATGAGTTCACATAATAATGTTGCTGAAGTTTTATACACATAGGTTGAGAATGGTACACAACATAGAACTATCCAGCCATGAGCTGCCCTGTGGTCAGAAGCTAGAGGATGGCAAACACAAGCTGCGTATCAACAGATGGGCTCCAGCAAGGTGAAGCTTTAAATAATACAGTGGATGGGGAGGATATTGATGTCTAACTACAGATACACATAGTTTTACAGAAAACTCTCATAAAATAGTTTTATTACAAGTTTGTGTGGGTGGGTGGGTGTGTGGTCTGTTCATAGGATGCTTATCTCTTTGATCCCCACTCATCTCGGTATCTCACGCTGGCTCTTGTTATAAAGTTTTGATTACTTTTCATATTAATTTAATGGCCAATTAACCAGGAACTGTTTCTAGAAACAATACATTATGTAAATTACCACACAGCTGCAGGAGAAATGCCACAAAATCAAAGTTATTAATTATTGGCCTTTTCAGCTTGGTGAATAAAAGTTGATGCAGTCTCTTGGTTTCAAACGACACTCAATCAAGTGCCCAGTGTGACAGCTGAACGACGCCGGAAAGCAGGAGAAAGATTACGCTAAACTTTTACTCAGAATGAAATGAAGGGTTACTTGGTGTGAATGGGCCGTATTATGGTGGTCATGGTTTGCGATTGGTGGTATCTGTATGTTGTGTGTGTGTGTGTGTCAGGGACGTGGGGGTCTGGGATACAAATCTTATCATTCTTACTGAGGGATCATATAGCAGTGGTGGACAGTAACTGAGTAAATGTAATTAGTTTCTGTACTTAAGTATTTTTGGTGTATCTGTACTGAAGTTTCTCCGTTCTGGGCGACTTTTTCCTTTCACTCCACTACATTTCAGAGTCTAATATCTGACTTTTTCCTCCGCTACATTTTGAGAAATCTGTCGTTCCTTTTGGTTTCTGTGTGTATAAAAATGTAACATGTCAAAACGAAAGAAGTGCAAAGCCAGAGCACCAATCAGGGCCCAGTGGTCACTTTGTTTAGAGCTGGTTTTGACCTGTTGGTCATACTGACCCAGTGCAGCACACAGTTCAACGTCAGCGCAGAAACTTTGGGAGAGTCTGTTCAACATAAATGATGAACTAACCTAACTTTGTGTAAATAGAGCACAATATAGAAATATGTCCACATATGCAGTCGAGACTGACGCGGCTTTTTTCTGAATTTCTACAAACACCATTTCATTTTATAGTAAATTAGTCTGGGCTGGTTTGTTTATGAACAGAGGCTACAGATCAACATAGTAAAGGAGCTCATCTGTGATCCTGAGTTTAAAGACGGTTTTTATTAAACTTAAACTTGGAACTAAGTTGTAAATAAATCTGAAACTGAAACTTTGCTTGTGTGTAAAAAGTGATTTCAGAGCCACTCGGTTCTCCCTGATGGAAATTGTTTACCTTCAGTGTTTTGTGCTTATGATCATTTTAATAGACGTCAGCGTCACTAATTAATGACATTCTATTAAAAGACTGGTTTACCAAGAGAGACGCTGGAGTATTTTCACCTGAAATGAGTTCATGAAGCCAGTCTGGTTATAAAAATGATAACAGCACATCAGAGCCGGAATTACTCTTTTAGTACTTTTACTTTATACTTAAGTACATTTGAAGGTAAATACTTTAGTACTTTTACTCAAGTGGAGGTCTAAAGGGAGGAACTTCTACTTTTACTGGAGGAATATTTTAACTTGGATGTCTCGACTTTAACTCAAGTACACGGTCTGCATTCTTCGTCCACCACTGTTATATATTTATGCCTCCCTCCAGCTCTGATTCACCCAAAGACTCCATTTCCCAGAATATCCTGGCAGATCAAGTGACTGTAGAACTTCTGCAATCCACCAATCACCGTTCTCCCTCTCCTGAGCTCTGATCTGTTTCACATGCTCTGTTTGTCATGTGACTAGCCTTAGTTTGGTTTATAAGCCTGGGCTTTAGACTAGATTCTTTGCGAGGTATTGCTTCTCTTGGTAGAGAAGTCTTTGCCTTTTTGCACCACCCCTTTTTGGATTTGCTTGCCTGATCGCTTCTTTGTAATGTTTGTCCTTTTCTGTCTTTCCTCTTTTTTGGACTAGACCTACACCTGTTAACCGACTACAACTCTTGTCAAACCCTTTACAAGTAAAACCTCATTTCTTGTTTCTTACTGCGAGTGTCTGGCTGGTTCTGCCACGTTACATATATAGTCAAGTGCTGTTCATTAGACTGCATTGATTATTTTGATACTTTGCATTTAGGTTTATTTCAGTTCTTTTGGGCCACATTAGCTTTTGTGCTTGGGTATTTTGGCTGTGAGTTGAAAAGGACTGGGGACACTTGACGTAGGCATCTACACTTAATCCTATGAATGGTTATCCTTATGTTCCCAGATCCCTTTATTGACCCTTTAAATGGCCAAGGCCCACTGGCAGCCCAGACATTTTATCACACACAAGTATGTCTCAGTAAGTTTGCAGTGGAGTCCCTGTAGTTTCTGAATAATAAGCCTTAGTAAGTCATAAGACTGGGATTTTAAGGGGTGTTAAAATACTGACCACTTTTGACCCCAGGACCCTAATCATGAGTTTAGAAGTCCTTGCACAGGTCTAAATGTATATCATGTTGAGGTCTGCTAAGCTAAGGGGATGTACCACGCTGGGAACATTGGTACACCAGTGATATGCTGTGAGTTGTTATGGTTACTAACATTAGGTAGTTCAGATGCATGTGTTGGGTTTAATATTCAGTAATGCGTGATATTTTTGGTTAACAGCATTGAGAAGGTCATTTTCCATCAATTCATAAAAGTGGTTGTTGTCACCTCACCATGGCAACGTCTCTGGGAGATGATGTTTGCTGGCTATACCGCCCCCCACTCAACCAACCACACAATCACAACCACCCAACTACAACCACCCAACTACAACCACCCAGCCACAACCACCCAACCACAACCACAACCCCAACCACAACCCCAACCACAACCACAATAACCTCCCCCTGAAATGAAATTCTGGCTATGTCACTGGTGTGTGTGTGTGTGTGTGTGTGTGTGTGTGTGTGTGTGTGTGTGTGTGTGTGTTTGTGAGGTGTGTATGTGCTATGGTTAAATGACAGGTGATGGGTCTTTTGGCTCACATAATTGAAAATGGATCTTGAAGTCCCCTCGTTAATAAAAGGCAATTTAAATCAACGTTAATTAAAGTGCCACAGTGTAATAAGAATTCTCTCATTATGGCTAACGACAAAGCTGGCCTGACACACACACATACACACCCCGCACACACACTCGCAGGCTGATACCAAAGAACAGATCTGATTCAATCTTTAATCCCAGTGGAGAGCCGTGTGTGTGTGTGTGTGTGTGTGTGTTTGGACAAATTTGTCTGTAGTAACATGGAGAGACACATTAGATTAAAAAAAGCTCAGTCTTGCTCTTTTACGTCTGTATTTATTTATTCATTTGTTTTGGTTAATCAGCATTCAATATCTAACATCTCTAAGATGAATCACTTGTAGCCAGGCCTGGATCATTGCGTAATTATCTCCTGGGCACAAGCATTCTGTGGGCTACTTTTTTGGGTGGTCAGGGATTTTTTGCTATATCACAGCTGTTTATATGAGGGCTTTGCAGCACCATGATGGCAGCATACTAAATGCAGTGTTGGGTACATCATTGCTATAAGCCTGTTTTTTCCCAAATGATACAAAACAGTCATCGCTTCCCTATCAAGCACCTATCTTCTTGACAAGCATGATGTTTACTCATGACACCAAATAATAATAGGAGTGAAATATACATTATAAAGACAACAAACCTAAAAAACCAAAGGATCTAAGGCTAAAGCATACTGCCGCAGCAACCAGGGAAAATCCTTTTTTTCATTTATGTCTTACCTTTGATGAGTCTATGTGAATGCATGCAGTTCGCCCATCACTACAGTCAAGGATGAAGCCACTATTTGGCTTTGGAAATGGTCTTCGTCTACTCTGCCAGACATTCCGTTCTTTTACAGCCCCCCAGGTGCATCTTCTGAATATCTAGAGCTTCACATTTACAATAAGAGAACCAGCTCACTGCTACAAATCTGAAAGCTTGACTGAGGTAATGGTGGATGTTAAGCTGCTAAGCAGTGGTTGAAGGAGAAAA
>NC_051227.1:10256867-10316867 GCF_015220715.1 Pygocentrus nattereri
TCCTCAGGTAGCTCCTCACTGCCCCCAAGGGCCTGTTGCAATTTTTCCCTGAACTGCCTGCAACCATCCGCCTCCTTCAGCTTCCACCATCTAATCTTTGGCTCTGTCTTCACTCTCTTCCTCTTCTTTGTTTCTAATCTCATTCTACAGACAACCACCCTATGCTGCCTTGCTACACTTTTTAGTCAACGTTTACGTACTTCCTTTTCTCGTGAATAGGGCCTTAGTGTCAGTTCCACCTTAAACGGAGCAGCAGGTACATTCTGGCATTTCAGGCGTCAGAACTGCTGGACCATTTACGGTGGAATGGGAAAGTTAGCTAGCTGGTTACCAAGACATTAGCATGCTTTTAGTGAATTTTATATGCTTGTTATGAAGAAAATGACCAAAATACATTGAAACTACATCAAAATAAGGTAAAACAGTGTTTACAACAGTTTTGTATCGGAGAAAATTCTCACATTTGTGGGCTTCTTTGGTCTCTTGTTCTCCGTCTTGCCAGTTTTCTTTTTTCTCATATCTCTCTGTTTGGAGGGTCGTGTAGCCCCAACACTTTACCCCACCCCTCTATCTCAACAAGGACTGGGACACCCCACCTCTAGACATAAACGTGTAAAACCTGAGGTCAGGTCTTAAGAAGATTTTCTTTTTAAGACACTTTCGTGAATCCAGCCCCAGTAATCGAAGTTAGTTTTCGTTGTGTGACTTGCATCTACACAGTCTGTTATTAGATGCTTTGCGTGTCTTATGGCTCATTCCTATCGAAGTTCTCAAACCCTAGCCAGTCTGGCTTTGCATGTCAGCACAGTCTTACACAGCCTTGCGTTGGAATTGGTTTCAGTTCATGTAGTAATTCTCTAATAACATACTTTGTGATTGGTGTTTAGCAGAAAAACTGATTTCCGTTCGTTTCACCGGCCTCCTTACTGCAATTTTACCATCACTTTAGTTCAGATACTATCAACCAGTCGATTGCTGCCTTGGCCACTAATGTAATTTGATTTCAGTGCTTTTAAGCAGCCAAAAATAATAATAACGATAGTGATCATTTTACACTACACAAAAGCTGACCATCCTGTGCATTTAACTCTTTAACCACTTGAAATTGCATCTTATTACATACATAGGCTTATTATTCATAAACTACAGGGACTTCAATGCAAACTGGCTGAGCTATAGTCAGTAATAGAATGTGTAATAAAAACTTAGGCCTGGCCATTTAAGGGGTTTAAGAATGAAAACTGCGTAAGTGGGTTTTAAGACGAAATTTCCTCTTAAGAACAGTTGGTTTGATTTGATGTGCATAATACTGTGCATACAACAAAGTGCATGCCTACCATATATCGTGTTAACACTCATATTTTCATATTTTATTTTATTTTTTATATATACCCCCATCTAAACATTTTATTTACTCTTTAATTCACTCCCTATTTCACTTTCATCATCATCTGTTTGTTCCTACTAGCGCCTTTATTGTCTACTGTGGCCGTAACTTTGTCTTCTTTCATACCAAATTCAAATTCAAATGTTTTTGTGCCTCCTTCAATCATCTGTGTATCTCTCTCTTTCTTTAAATCTCTCTCTCTCCGTCAATCATTTCCTCCGTCCCTCCCTCTGCAGGAGTCTGGCCACGCGAAGCCGTCGTAACACTTTAATTACGGCGAATAAAAATTACGAGCTAGAACGGCAAAGAGTGTGTGTGTGTGTGTGTGTCTCCAGCAGGTTGCCTTTAATTGCCTGGTGTTCTAATTCCAGTCCAAGAGACTTTCATAAAAGTGAACGAGAAAGCGAGAGAGGGAGGGAGAGAGAGAGAGACTGACTTTCAGTTGACCTCCTTAATCAATTGACAGTCAATAGCGTAAAGCAGCCTGCAGTTTTTCATTTCTACCACACTCTTCCTCTCCTCCCTCAGTCCTGCTTCCTCTTCATCCACATCGCTTTCTCTCCTCCTTTATTTCTGCTCTCTCTTTCCCCCTCGAACATGCACAGATGCACAGTCCGACACCCGTAAGTCCCATCGTTCTGTCTCTTGGGGTCATTATGGCGATACAAGTGTCCTGCGGACGGAGGAATACGCAGAATTTGTGTGCTTGTTTTTGTTTATTAATATTTGCACACGGCATTTTTCAGAAATGCATTGTTTAATTAAACGGAGAGCCCAAAGCTCTAACCTCACTCAATCTCTCTCATGACACTCACAGACCACCACCACCCCTGCCCAGAGTGACCCGGGCCTATAATAAAACACCGAATACACATACACACTTGTTTTTGTACAGTATCGGGACTTCGGATCAGAGATTACACATATATAACAAAACCTAGAAAACGTCATCACTTTTGCAACAACGGCATGTATCGTAAAAAATAGGAACTTCAAAAAAGAATGAAAAATATTAAGTTAATGTAACTAGTTGGTGTTTATTTTTAGAGTTTTTGGACTATATTTGTTCATGGTGGTGGTGGTGGTGGTGTGTTGGTGTGTGTTGTGCAGGTCTGAGTGGGTCAGACACTGTCCACTCTATTAGTTGTCGGTCCACCTTGTAGATGTAAAGTCAGAGACGACAGCTCATCTGCTGCTGCACAGTTTGTGTTGGTCGTCCTCTAGTCCTTCATCAGTGGTCACAGGATGCTGCCCACAGGATGCTGCCCACAGGACGCTGCCCACAGGACGCTGCCCACAGGATGCTGTCAGCTGGATTTTTTGGTTAGTGGACTATTCTCAGTCCAGCAGTGACACTGAAGTGTATTTCTATTGATCTGTTCATTATAAAATCTTAACTCAAAGCAAAGGGTATCTCTGGACTTCATGCAAATAAGTGAAAAAGACGACACGTAGCAACAAAGATACGTAATAAGGTTTCTTAAAAGACTGTTTGTCCTTAAAATGTGTTACAGCAGACACTGAGATACACAGGGAGACACTATTCTGTGATGTCCGTGATAAACTGTCTCTTGCTAAACGAAAATGAATCTCCCTCTCACACACAGACGTACACATGCCACACAAGCTGCTTCACACACCAGGTGTTGTACAGATGATCTAATCGCATTAACAGAGGAGTAATTAGCTAAACGGGTGCTAAAATATTCGACCGCCAGAAATAGGTCCGCTCCGTCCAGCCCTTCGCAGCCACTGGTTAATATTATAATGGACCTGCCTCCCTCCAACACCATTACTTAAGACCCCACACACAGATGCACTCCATGACCCACAGATGTAATATAATTCAAATGGTGTTGTCCCTAAATCCATAAATCAGAGCTTTCAGATCAACACAGACACTCCAGCAGACACTCCAGCAGATAAGAGCAGGACTGGGTTCTTTATCCACCAGATAAAGACCTGACTGATAAACTGAACTCCCACTGGACCTTTGATAACCTTTGATAGAACCTATGCTACAGGGCTCTCTACGCATTTCATATCGCAGCTGTACAGCATTACACGTCCACAAAACAGGCGGAATCGTACAACTGGTGGTATGAAGGTCATGAAGACTGTCACCAACTGGGTCAGTAACATTTTACATGGGTATATTTTTAGCCTGATGTTTTCTAGGCCTCTGTGCACCAATAGATACATGCTGTGTAGATACACTGCCTGACAAACATTTTGTGGTAATGCAGTTTTGCTATCTATATATATATATATATATATATATATATACACTACTTACAACTTGAACCTAAATTGCACTCTAACCTTTACAGGTGAACTTAATGTGACCTTCTCTAAACTTTTGATTGTCCAGCTGTTGTGTTTCAGTACTTTTTGCACAACTTGCTGTTCTCTAACAAGGAGCTTAACGGCAAGGTGGTGGTGGTGGTGTTACAGTGTGGGCAGGTGTGTCCAGTCAATACAGAACTTCCCTACACTGTGAATGGTGCAGTGACCCAGTGACCAAACTACAGAATAACATCATCCAGTCATTGTGCCTCTGCATGAACAACACAGGCCTCATTTCATCTTCATGGACGACGATGCTCCAGCTCATCGAGGTCATTAAGGAATGGCTGCTGCAGGCTGGGGTACCTCAGATGGAGCAGCCTGCATGTTCTCCAGACCTGAATCCCATAGAAAACCTATGGGATCAGCTGAGTCACCATGTAGAGGCTCGTAACTCTGTACCCCAGATCCTCAATGACCCGAGGGCCGTCCTTCAAGAAGAGCAGGATGCCGTGCCTCAGCAGACAACGAGTTGACTTGTGAACAGCAGGAGACATCGTTGTCAAGCTGTGATTGATGCTCAAGGGTGTATGACGAGTTATTGAGACACTGAGATTTTTTGCTGGGGTTTACCCACCACCGCTGTTGGCTTTTGTTTCAGTAAATTGTTTGAGACGTCACACGCTTCTACTGAAACACCTTACTTTCATGATGTAACATGACTGTAGCATGAACTTTTTACATTTTCCATAAATTTGATGATCTTTCATGAGATCTCAGAGTTTTGTAGTATCAGGTCATTTCTTGTCTGTTGTATCTCTAAATCAATAAAGTGGTTTATTACTGTAACAAACAATAGAACAAGTTGAAGCTGATTCTGGAATTGAGCTTCACACCAAACGAAAGCACAAAACAAAGAGGCTGAATGTCTTTAAGTGCAAATAAGATCTGATTATTTGCTCTGCTCAGAACAGACCAGCAGTAAGACTGGAATACTGTCCATTTCAGAAAAATTAAAGTAGCATGAAGAGCTTCATCATGTCGTTCAGAAGCTGAAGAGTTTGTCCACATTTAGCTCGATGTTTGTGGCTCAGTCTGAGCTGCTTTTGGAAAGTCTGATCCTTCTGACATTTGTGAAGAAGTTCTGTTTGCTGGAACAGCTGTTCTGCCATCTTGGTTGCCGTCAGCAGAGATGACAGCAATTGGGAGTTTTTGTTTCCTGCTAAAGTTCGCAAAAATTGAACAGAGGACGTAAAAAATAATGTCCCATTTTGGCGTCTGAAAAACTGCAAGAAAAATCTTGTTTGGTGTGTAATGGCTTTTAGGCTTCCCAGAGACTGAACTCTGAAATAAGCATCTAAAAACTTCTGCAACTGAGATAGAACTCTGTTTGAAATGTTCCTCTATTTAGCCCAACATCCAGTAAGTGGTATCTACCAAACAACTTCAAATAGCTCATTAAGTGAGATGGTCAGATCTGTTCAATCCTGTTGTGGGCGGTAGGCGCTTTTGAACTAGTGTGGATGGGCCACGAGTTATAAAACAACAGGATTTACTGGGGGCAGTCATGAGCTCGAGGAACCAGCCTTACAATCGGAAGGTCACTGGTTCAATACCCTGACCTGACGCTATGTGCCTGAAGTGCCTTTGAGCAAGGCACCTAACACCCAACTGTTCCCCAGACACCATGGATAGGGCTGCCCACCACTCTGGGTAAGTATGTGTGTTCACTAGTGTGTGGGTGTTTCACTGTACAGATAGGTCAAAATATGGAGGTGAATTTTCCCGGTTGTGAGATTACTAAGGGTAGCTTAGAAACCACAGATCTAGGGTTCTAGTGGATGAGCATAACGTGCTGTTTCAAGGGTGTCCAAACTTTCATTTACAGCGTTTGGCTGACGTTCTTATGCAGAGCAACTTACAATTTGATCAGTTTACACAGGAAGGTGAAGGTAGAGGTAGGAGTCTTGCCCAAGGACTCTTATTGGTATAGGGTGCTTGTCCAGACAAGGATTGAACCCCAGTCTACAGCATGGAAGGCAGAGGTGTTACCCACTACACTACCCAAGAACACAGCTTTCAAACAGTGCCAGATCATGTCAAAACACCTGAGGACCAAATATAATTCACAAATTATTAAAAATATAAAGGTTTAAAAATATTACTGCATAGAATCTGAGCTTTCTGGCAGCAGCCGTGTTTCCTATCACTGCGTAAAAGATGCATGAGGCTTCTCTTATTGTTGGACTGCTCATTCAGAACTGTTTGGACTTAAAAGTGCTTCTAATAAATAATTAAATTGTAACAATATGACACATCTAATGCATTGATCAAATTCCCATTAAAGTGTTTATTTTTTAAAATCTTGTAATTTGTGAGAAAAACTAAATAAAATGCTGTAAGTTTTTAGTTGGATAACGTTATTTAATATATAAAATAAATGCAGCATTAATTGACAGGTTGTTGTTCGACCTTAAAGGGTTAATAGTTACTGGCCTACTGAATTTGCTCTAATAAGTTTTCCATCATAAATCTCAGTGTTTAGTTGGTGCTTCATGTCTGTAGAAGAAAGGCTCTTAACCTTTAGCTAACTTTGTGACCATAGTGTACCACATTACTTTGCGCATGGTCTGGTGGTCCACTTATAATACGCTGTAAAACACTTGGCCCTGGGGCCGGACTATGGATAGTCCTGTGCTATTTGATGGATAGCACTAGTTCTTGCTTTTCTTTTATTGTCGAGCTTCTTGTAACAATGTTCATTACTATCGTATTTCATATTGTGGTGACCGCCGCAGTGCTGCTGTGGGGAGCTCAGGGTGGTGTGGCCATGCAAAGGAGCCCCTTCTTGTGTCTGAGAAGTGTGGGCTTTATGGCTAAAAAGTGGTTAGAAGAGTCTTCTCGAATGTTGTGTCCTCCCACACTATTCCCTCCCTGTGTTTCCGTGCTGGGAAGCGCTGGGCTGGCCATTTCTTGCTGCCTTTTGAGGTGCCGGTCACACTCCTTCTACGCAGATGCTACAATATTTATTGTACTACAATCTACTTATTATTATTATTATTATCGTTATCATTATTATCATTATTATTATTGCCCCTGAATATGGCCAGGTCTGCAGAAGAAACATTTCAGAAATGAATGAACATTATAACAGAGGCAAATATTAAAAGGTTTAATCACACAATGAGCTTCAATAAGGTCGAGTTCATCTGTAGAGGGTGTTGATTTAAGAGTCTGAGATTAAAGGAATTGTTAGATAATCAGCAGATTAGGAGTTTAACAGATGAGGGGATTAAAGTGAAAAGAAGAGAGGAAAAAGGGTGCAGTGGTGGGGAGGAAGAGAGAGAGCGAGAGAGATTTAGTCAAAATCAGAGAGAGAGACAGAGAGAGAGAGTCAGAGAGAGAGAGAGAAAGACGGAGAAAAAGAGATGGAAAGAGAAAAAGAGAGAGAGCGGGAGAAAGAGAGAGAGGGAAAGGGAGAGGGAGAAAGAGAGAGAGAGAAGGGGGAGAGAGAGAGAGAAAGAGAGAGGGAGAAAGAGACAGAGAGAGGAGGAGAGATGGAGAGAGAGAAGGAGAGGGGGAGGGAGAGGGAGAGAGAGAGAGAAAGAGAGAGAGAAAGATGAAGAAAAAGAGATGGAAAGAGAAAAAGAGAGAGAGAGGGAGAGGGAGAAAGAGAGAGAGAGAGAAAGAGAGAGGGAGAAAGAAGGAGAGGGAGAGAGAGACAGAGAGAGGGGGAGAGATGGAGAGAGAGAGGAGAGGGGGAGAGAGAGAGATGGAGAGAGAGAGAAAGAGAGAGAGGGAGAAAGAGGGAGAGGGAGACAGAGAGAGGGGAGAGATGGACAGAGAGAGGAGACGGGGAGAGAGCGAGATGTAGAGAGATAGAGAGATGGAGATATATATATATAGAGAGAGAGGGAGAGAGAGACAGAGAGAGGGGGAGAGATGGAGAGAGAGAGGAGAGGGGGAGAGAGAGAGATGGAGAGAGAGATGGAGAGAGATGGACAGAGATAGAGAGAGAGAGAGAGAGAAAGAGAGAGAGGGAGAAAGAGAAGGGAGAGAAAGAGGGAGAGAGAAAGAGAGAGAGGGAGAAGGGGGAGAGAGAGAGAGAAGGAGAGGGGGAGGGAGATGGAGAGAGAGAGAGGGAGAGAAAGAGGGAGAAAGAGAGAGATGGAGAGAGAGATGGAGAGAGAGATGGAGAGAGAGATAGATAGAGAGAGAGAGAGAGAGGGAGAAAGAGGGAGAGGGAGACAGAGAGATGTAGAGAGAAGGAGAAGGGAGAGAGAGAGAGAGAAAGAGAGAGGGAGAAAGAGAGAGAGGGAGAAGGGGGAGAGAGAGAGAGAGAGAGAGAGAGAGAGAGAGAGAGAATGAGAGACAGAGAGGGGGAGAGATGGAGAGAGAGAGAGAGAGAGAAGGAGAGGGGGAGGGAGATGGAGAGAGAGAGAGGGAGAGAGAGAGGGAGAAAGAGAGAGGGACAGAGAGAGAGATGGAGAGAGAGAGAGAGAGAGAGAGAGAGAGGGAGAAAGGGAGATGGAGACAGAGAGATGTAGAGAGAGAGAGAGAAAGAGAGAGGGAGAAAGAGAGAGAGGGAGAAGGGGGAGAGAGAGAGAGACAGAGAGAGGGGGAGAAATGGAGAGAGAGAGAGAAGGAGAGGGGGAGGGAGATGGAGAGAGAGAGAGGGAGAAAGAGAGAGAGGGACAGAGAGAGAGATGGAGAGAGAGAGAGAAAGAGAGAGAGAGGGAGAAGGGAGAGAGAGAGAGAGAGAGAGACAGAGAGAGGGGGAGAGATGGAGAGAGAGAAGGAGAGGGGGAGGGAGATGGAGAGAGAGAGAGGGAGAGAGAGAGGGAGAAAGAGAGAGAGGTACAGAGAGAGAGATGGAGAGAGAGAGAGAGAGGGAGAAAGAGGGAGACGGAGAGATGTAGAGAGAGAGAGAGATAGAGAGAGAGAGATGGAGAGAGAGACAGAGAGAGGGAGAGAGAGAGAGAGAAAGAGAGAGACGGACAGAGAGAGAGAGAGAGAGAGAGAGAAGGAGAAAGAGGGAGACAGAGAGATGTAGAGAGAGAGAGAGATAGAGAGATGGAGAGAGAGGGGGGGGTATATGTGTGTTGGTATTAGAGAGGAGTGATCGTATAGGATGATATCACACTGTCATCCTGTAAGTGCACTAGAGGAGGTGGAGTGCAGGATGACATCAGAATATTAATAAGACTCAGCTGCCCCGCCCCCTCCTGATCTGAGGCACACCCCCTCCCCCACCTGCTTTCTGTAGACTAACACCGGCATCTGTCCATCTCTCTCACCCTTCTCTCTTTCTCTCATCCCTCCCTTCTTCTTTCCTTCTCACTCTGGTTTCTTCTCTTTCCTCCATGCTCTGCTCCTCTATCTCTCTCTCTCACACTTTCTCTCACTTCTCACTCTCTCACACTCTCTCACTCTCTCTCTCCCTCTGTCTCTCTTTCTGTCTCTCTGTCTCTCTCACACTTTCTCTCTTCTCACTCTCTCTCTGAAACTCTCTCACTCTCTCTCCATCTCTCTCACTCTCTCTCTCTCTTTGGAGGCCTAAATAGCCCATCAGCACAACCACTTCAACCCTTACTCTTTTCTCTCTCTCTTTCCTTTCTCTCTCTCTCTCTCTCTCTCTCTCTCTCTCTTTCCTTTCTCTCTCTCACTTTCCTCCTGGCCCCTTACTCTTTTCTCTCTCTCTTTTCTTTTCTCTCACCCTCACTTTCCTCCTGGCCCCCTTACTCTTTTCTCTCTCTCTCTCTTTCATTTCTCTCACTCTCTTACTCCTGGCCCCCTTACTCTTTTCTCCCTCTCTCTTTCCTTTCTCTCACTCTCACTTTCCTCCTGGCCCCCTTACTCTTTTCTCCCTCTCTCTTTCCTTTCTCTCACTCTCACTTTCCTCCTGGCCCCCTTACTCTTTTCTCTCTCTCTCTCTTTCATTTCTCTCACTCTCTCACTCCTGGCCCCCTTACTCTTTTCTCTCTCTCTCTCTCTTTCCTTTCTCTCACTCTCACTTTCCTCCTGGCCCCCTGACTCTTTTCTCTCTCTCTCTCTCTCTCTCTCTCTCTCTCTCTCTCTCTTTCTTTCCTTTCTCTCACTCTCACTTTCCCCCTGGCCCCCTTACTCTTTTCTCTCTCTCCTTTCTCTCACTCTCACTTTCCTCCTGGCCCCCTTACTCTTTTCTCTCTTTCCGTTCTCTCACTCTCACTTT
The DNA here is from genome assembly GCF_015220715.1 of Pygocentrus nattereri. Taxonomy (NCBI): domain Eukaryota; kingdom Metazoa; phylum Chordata; class Actinopteri; order Characiformes; family Serrasalmidae; genus Pygocentrus; species Pygocentrus nattereri. The sequence goes on from NC_051227.1 coordinate 10,266,752, forward strand.
CCTCCTGTTCTCTCATTCTTTTCTCTCTCTCTTTCCTTTCTCTCACTCTCTTTCCTCCTGTTCCCTCATTCTTTCCTCTCTTTCCGTTCTCTCACTCTCTTTCCTCCTGTTCCCTCACTCTTTTCTCTCTCTCTTTCCTTTCTCTCTCTCACTTTCCTCCTGGCCCCCTTACTCTTTTGTCTTTCTCTCTCTCTCTTTCCTGTCTCTCACTTTTCTCCTGTTCCCTCACTCTTCTCTCTCTCTCTCTCTCTCTCTCTCTTTCCTTTCTCACACTTTCCTCCTGTTCTCTCACTCTTTTCTCTCTCTCTCTTTCCTTTCTCTCACTCTTTCCTCCTGTAACCTCACTCTTTTCTCTCTCTTTCCTTTCTCTCTCTCATTTTCCTCTTGTCCCTTTTCTACTCTCTCTACCTCTCACACCTGTTCTCTCTTTTCTTCATCCTCTCTCTCTCTCTCTCTCTCTTTCTCCCCCCTCTCTCTCCATCTTTCTCTCTCTCTCTGTCTCTCCCCCCCTCTCTCTCTCCATCTCTCTCTCTCTCTCTCCCTCTCTCTTTCTCTCTCTCTATCCCCCCCTCTCTGTCTCCCCCTCTCTCTCCCTTTCTCTCTCTCTCTCTCTACCCCCCTCACTCCCTTTCTCGCTCTCTCTTTCTCTTTCCTTTCTTACACTTTCCTCCTGTTCTCTCACTCTTTTTTCTCTCTCTCTCTTTCCTTTCTCTGACTCTCATTTTCCTCTTGTTCCCTCACTTTTTCTACTCTCTCTCTACCTCTCACACCTGTTCTCTCTTTTCCTCATTCTCTCTCCCCCCTCTCTCTCCATCTTTCTCTTTCTCTCCCTCTCTCTTTCTCTCTCTCTATCCCCCCCTCTCTGTCTCCCCCTCTCTCTCCCTTTCTCTCTCTCTCTCTACCCCCCCTCTCCCTTTCTCTCTCTCTCTCTTTCTCTTTCCTTTCTTACACTTTCCTCCTGTTCTCTCACTCATTTTTCTCTCTCTCTTTCCTTTCTCTCACTCTCATTTTCCTCTTGTTCCCTCACTTTTTCTACTCTCTCTCTACCTCTCACACCTGTTCTCTCTTTTCCTCATTCTCCCCCCTCCCCCTCTCCATCTTTCTCTTTCTCTGTCTCTCTCCCTCTCTCTTTCTCCCCCCCTCTCTCTCCATCTCTCTCTCCCTCTCTCTCTACCCCCCCTCTCTCTCCCTTTCTCTCTCTCTGTCCCCTCTCTCTCTTTCTCTCTCTCTCTCTCTCTCTCTCTCTCTCTCGGTTTCTCTCTGTCTCTCTCTCTCTCTCTCTCTCTCTCTCTCTCTCTCGGTTTCTCTCTGTCTCTCTCTCTGTCTCTCGGTTTCTCTCTCTCTCTCTCTCTCTCTCTCTCTCTCTCTCTCTCTCTCTCTCTCTCTCTCTCTCTGAGAAGCAACCTCTGTTCCCGGAGTCGTGATTAGATCTAAACTCCTGCTGGAGTCATTAAAGACCGGGTTTTTTATTTTTATTATATATATTCTCTTGAACTCCAGGCGCGCGAGAAGCGGCTCGTGCCGTTTCCATTTATTTACTTTTTTATTTATAAGCAGAAGTGCAGCGCGAGCCCAGAACGCGCCGCCGTTTTTTAACGGTCTCTGAGGTAAATGTAATAATGTAATGATATGGGTAGTTAGAGGAGTCTATTTGCATAATAAGTGCATATTTAATGAGGCCAAAGTGTTAATTGACTTCTATACGATTAACTCGCAGCATTGTTGATTCGGTTCGCTGGTGCTGTAACTCATTCGGGCTCAGTGGGTTTCCCACAAGTCGGCGGGGAAACTGAGGTGGTAGCCCCATCCCCCCCCCCCCCCCCCCGACACACACACACACACACACACACACACACACACATATACAGCCTTTTCTAACCCTCGCAAGCGACTGAGCAGGACTCGTTCGTCCGACCGACCGCAACCGGCAGCTTCTCCTTAAAACTCCCGGTGTTTTTCGCCCCACACGATCGACTAAACCGTCCACTCAGCAAACACACGTCCTCTACGGGTGAGTAACATTTTCACAACGCTGAAAAATACAGCATTAATGCTACTTTTACCTCAGAAATGCTCTTTTTTAGCAGCGCTTTAAAATCCTGTCAGCAGAGAGACCGTTAAACGGAACGCGCGCGCGAGCGCTCTGGCGCCAGTTTAAATTCTCCCTCCAACGGTCTCTTCGCTAATACTGCGTGGAAATGTGTATTGAAAATACGCTTTTCCTGTCGTTTTGACTCAAGTACCTCTCTATACTCTCTCACACTACTCATTCCGAGGTCAGTCTCCGAGAAGGAGACGATCTAGGGAAAAAGTTACCTCAGGGGACGATGTTTCTGACATATTTCTGTCAGATTATCTAGCCATAACGACGTATGTCGAAATACTGTGGTGAAACATGTATTAAAAATACGTTTTTCTATCGTTTTCCCTTTGAAACAACTCATTCTGAGGTCAGTCTCTGGGAAGGAGACGATCTGGAGAAAAAGTTACCTCAGCTGACCATGTTTCTGACGGATTTCTGTCAGATTATCTCTTCATACTGGCGTCTGTCGAAATACTGTGGTGAAATGTGTAGTGAAAATGCGTTTTTCTATCTTTTTGGCTTTGAAATCACTCATGCTGGGGTCGATGTCTGAGAAGGAGATGATATCTAGAAAAAAGTTACCTCAGGTGACCATGTTTCTGAGATTCTCACTGCCTCATGGCGCAATGTGGCGTTAAAATACACTTTTGTCTCATTTTATCTTCACCATCATGCTATGACGTTCTCATTCTGCAGTCAGTGCACGGTGTCTGGGAAGACCATGATGTGAAAAGTTACCTCAGATGTTTCTCTCACCTCTCAATGGCCTCTGAACAAATGCTGTGTTAAAATGTGTTTTTGCGACATCTGACTAGACTATGGTAAACGTCTTAACTGTTGACATGACACTGTGAAGTTCCCCCACACTCTTAAAAACGATGGTTCTTCAAGGGTTTTTAGTCATTTTAGTAATAGAACCATGCTTAAATGGTTCTTTGCATTGTGAAACGGTTCTTCAATTTGATGGAGAATGTGTTGTGCATGGTTCCATATAGGACCTTCTTGAAATTGATTCTACATATCTTCAGAACGTGTTCTATTATTGTGACTATGTCAAGCTTGTAAGAGTAGAAGAACCCCTTTGGGTGATATATAACACATTTTCCATCTATCTGAAAAAGCAGTCACGGTGCAAAGAACCATTTAAGCATGCGATTGGTTCTATATAGAACCCATGGCTGAAATGTTCTAAAATTGTGGTTTGAATTGTGTGGGTGTGTGGTGGGGGGTTGTAGTTGGTGTTATGGTTTTTGTTCAACGTGTATCTCTGAGGTAAAATAGAAGGTCTGCCAAAATATATTTTGTATGTATTTTGGAAATTTTTTTTTTGATGTGTTTCGTAAAGTGCTGTGTGTGTGTGTGTGTGTGTGTGTGTGTGTGTGTGTGTGTGTGTGTGTGTGTGTGTGTGTGTGTGTGTGTGTGATTCTGAAAGGTTTGGAGAGCCAACGACTGCATGGCAGCTTATAAATGTGAGTAAGTGGCATTTTATACGGTGTGTGTGTGTGTGTGTGTGTGTGTGTGTGTGTGTGTGTGTGTGTGTGTGTGTGTGTGTGTTTAAGTATGCTCTCTGTTAGTCCTCCTGTCATGTCTCGTAAATGGTCATTCATCAGATGCTAAGAGATCTAATCCATTACACCCCCCCATCTGTGTACAACTTTACATCTATTCCCTCAGAGACAAGCATTGTGTGTGTGTGTGTGTGTGCGTGTGTGTGTGTGTGTGTGTGTGTGTGTGTGTGTGATACAAATGGGTGTCTGCTTGGAGGCTTACCTCAGTAAACGCAGACTATAGGCTGTGCTTGGAGACTTGCTTCATCACAGCTGTGCAGCGGTTGTATGCGTGTGTGGTATTTCATATATATATATATGAATATACAGATATAAATGTGTGTGTTCTTGTCTTGCTATACTTATGAGGTCCTCACAATAATAGGTCATGACATTTTTGCTCAAGTGAGGACAATTTGCTGGTTCTCACTTGAACATGTGTTGTTTTTACCCCAAATTACATGATTTATTAATGTATTCTGAAAAATTAAAAGAGCTCATTATTGGATATTGGATACTGAGGATAAGGTTAGGTTTAAGTTTAGGTTTAGGTGTAGGTTTTGTATTATGTGGCTGCAGTAATACAAAAATCATGTGGTATAATAGCATTGATTGATGTCCCAGAGTGGAACGATGGACAGAAACTCTTGCTAATTTTTACAGATCTGAAGAGAGTGTTGAGCTAGATTTTCCCACCAAAGATGAAAGTGCTGCTTATCTGATGCGGACAGTTTTGGTGTGTACCAGGTATTCCAGGTGGTTGTTAGGAATCTCATTTCTCCCATTTCTTCTATATCTTTATTGTTTTTAATCCTGGAAACTCTTGTTTTTTCACTTGTTTTCCTTCGACTTTCTCTTTCCTTATGTAAGTGGATTATCTTATATTTGATCCTCCCAGAAATATCAAATCAATAACATGCACTTAATTAGCTGTTTGGACAGGCCATCAAGTAGCCTAAATCGCTGTAGTCGGAACAAAATCTTGTATCCATTTATTGTATCTCCAAAATGGTTACTTTACAGGAGAAGGAAAAAAAAACTATTTTACTTTTAATGTAAGTCAATGGAACCCGGCATTTTTTAAGTCACTTTTGGCCGATTCTTTTTGTTCATTAATCTTAAAATTTGCACACAATGTGGTCTCTAACTCTCCAGAGCACTGTGTGTTTTAGGATAATATAAATGTGTGTGTGTGTGTTTTGAGATGATGTGTTATGATAAGTGTATGTGTGTGCATGTGTGTGTGCGTGTGTGTGTGTGTGTTTTGAGATGTGTTACGATAAAAGTGTCTGTGTGTGTTTTGAGATGATGTGTTATGATAAGTGTTTGTGTGTGCGTGTGTGTGTGTTTTGAGATGTGTTACGATAAGTGTGTGTGTATTTCACTGTGAAACCCTCACAGTCATTTCCCCTCAGCGGTACATTACTGTTCCACATGACTGTTCAGAAAAAGCCTTAATAAAATGGGAAAATGTTCATATGTGTAGAGGAAATGTGTGTGTGTGTGTGTGTGTTCATGTGTGTATGTGTGCAAATCTGTCTGAGAGAAAGGAAGTGATTGAGTGTAGAAGTCTGTGACGGAAAGACATTGAGTTGACTGGAGTTCCTTTAAGACTGAGTTAACCACCATGTGTACCTCTGTGCATATGTGAGAGACAGAGAGAGAGAGAGAGAGAGAGAGAGAGAAAGAGAGGGAGAGAGAGAGACAGAGAGAGACAGAGAAAGGGATGATGATGAATGATGGAGGGAATGGAGAATGACATTTACCAAAGCATAGCCCCCTCCCTCACTTTCAGGTGTGTGTGTGTGTCCCATTTTCATTTGCTAAGAGATTCCCTGTGTATGTGTGTGTGTGTGTGTGTGTGTGTATGTGTGTGTGTAAGTGAGTGTGTGTGAGAGTGTGAGTGTGTGTATGTGTGTGTGTGTGTGTGTGTGTGTGTAAGAGTGTGAGTGTGTGTGTGTGTGTGTGTGTGTGTATGTGTGTGTGAGTGTGTGTGAGAGTGTGAGTGCGTGTGTCTAAGAGTGTGTGTGTGTGTGTGTGTGTGTGTGTGTGTGTGTGTGTGCTCAGTCTTTCTCTACAGTAACTCCAGATGGGGAAAATGAGTGGTGACACGCTGAATTACCTCAAACCTGCAATGAACATTATTATTACATATTAAGTATTAAAGCCCATTTCAAAATTTTAATAGAACTGTTATCTACAGTTATTCATATATTGGTCTTTTCATTTGAGAGATTTGTTAAATGATGTTTTTCTGCATTCTCTTCAGTTGGACAGGCAGTAGACTGCAAAAAATAATATCAAGCAGCATCATCTTACATATGGTTGATATATTCAGTATGTCTCCTGTTGAGATTGTTTTATGTTTTGTGCTTCTTTCAAGATTTGTAAACTCATTTTAAGCAGTTTTATTAAGTAAAATAATCTCACTTGATTAAAGAAATCAGCCAAATAACCTCATAACAGGTGCAGAACCATGCCAAAATAAGAAATATTAGGTATATCAACTGGAAATAAGACACTTCCCCTTGGCAAGATGCTATTTTTTGCAGTTTTTATGTATTCGTTTCTCTCCCTTGGATAAAGTGACTGATCTCCTGCTGCTCCGAGTCCCAGACAAAACCCCCAGCAAGCAGGTTAATCAAGCTTTTCTACATTTGTCAACAGCTTGTTATGAAGGTTTTTTACACCTTTGTATCATAGCTAGACGATGCTTCCTACTTGTGTATATAGGGATAAATAGTGTCTTCGAATATGACCTCCATTTCAGAAGCACAGCAGTAAGCTAGCTAGCTAAGTATCGAACACAAAATGTCCATGATCTACCAGTAATAAGACGAAAGCCTCATCAGAAAGTGCTAAGATCTTTAAATTGACCATTCGACAGCTTGTTCTCCATCTCATACTTTTCACTCACCGATCAGGAGCAAAGTGGTGTTTACCTGCAGGGGGCGCTCAAACATGTAGGGCTGAACCACACCGATTGTTGGTGTAGCTCACCATTTATGCTGTAGCTAGTCTTTTAGGTTGCCTGGGAGATGCCACTGTCATTCATTTTGCTTTCTGACATGTCCACACAGTTAAGAGCAGCGGCAGCTCAAAATTTTTGCATCAGTGTGTCACTACTGTAAGGACAAAACCTCACGTCTTCAAAAGTGTAACTTTACAGGACAAGGACAAACACTCTCAACTTATAATGAAAGTGAATTAAGAAATATATTTTTCGAAGACATTTTGGACACTTTCTGTTGGTCTGCTGATCATGAAATTTTGACCCAACTTAAAGGGCACCTGCCTTTTTAAAGCTAGATCAAAAAATGACAAAAATGTAGATATGAGATTTTGTCCCCTTATATAGGCCTATTCTGCATTTTTCTTGCATTTTATATTTTTCACTCTTTGTCTCCTTATGACATGATGTTGAAATGTGAACAATGTCATTCAGTGTGGTGAACAAAAAGGGTTATCAAAGACAGGCCATTTTAAACACTGAAGAGCAACATACATACATTGGCGCTAGACGAAAAAAGTGGGTCAAAAACACACGAGTCAAAGCCAATACGACAAACAGACTGAAACAGCAGTTCCAAAAGAAGAGTCCAAAAACAAGAAAGCAAAAGGTCATAAACACGGACAGTACAAATAGGAAAAGGACCACTCAATATGCAATGAGTAAAGCTGGCAATACTTTGCAGTGAGCATGTCAAACAAACAGGTATTCAAATGGATTCAAGTAACAAGAAACATGTGTAAACAACTCAGTAGTCAAATGATGTGGGTCCAGGAAGCTGGGGATTGGTTGAGTCCATGGTGAGAGCGTCCAGAGAATCATGGGAATTGTAGTGTATGGAATTGATGGAAGCACGGGAGGAAACCCGGATGCGTGAAGTTGATAAGAGTTGCGATGTCTACAACAAAATACAGTCAGTACGGTCATATGCAAAGGTTTGAGCACTCCTGGTCAAATTGTATTGATTAACAAAGTAAAAATAAGTAAAATGTGACCTACAAATGGCACTGAAATTTGACATTTTTCATCAAATTTCGGTGAACAGTTTCTATTTATTTGTTTCTACAAAATATAAAAAGTGTCATAACTTTTGCATTTTCATTGTTTTTTTTTCACACATTCAGTAAATACACAGCAAGAAAAAAATGTGCAGAAGATGTTAACTTATTTTCACTATAAGTTGATTTCATGAAATCAACAAATTGTCACTCGACTGGGGTGCCCAAACTTTTTCACACGACTGTGTATCCATTGTATTTACTATGCAAAACAACCACTAAACCCACACACACGTCTACTGAGTTTACATATGTAATGTTGGTGATGGGGAAATGGTGGTAAATTTGAAAAATAGTTTTTTGGGGACTGTTTTGTCTCACATGTACCTTTCAGCCATGAGTAGATTTGAAAACATCCCTCGTAGGCCAGCAGCTTATCTCCTTGTCTCAGACATCAGGCAGCGCATTCGCCACCAGTTCATGTATTAACTTTCTGTTTTTAGAGGCATTAAACTCTCCAGACATCTGGTTCCTATCACCACCACTGTGAACCATTCTGACTCACGGAGCATTTCAAATTTTACATCAAACCACTCTGAATGACTTTGTTTACATCTTAACAGTTTAATTATGCAGACATTTCTGAAAATTGATGGAATTCCCCCTCAGACAGGCTGGTTTTGTTACTGAGCCTTTGAGACTGATATATGTAAATGACTTGTGTTCTGAGTGCCCTCTATATTGAGGGGCTTTTTTAGGCATCACTTACCTCGAGTCAAGCCTGTATTGTGACTTTGCTCTCTTTATCATCTATACTTGTAACAGCAGCACACCAGTTAGTCAGAATCAATACTAAATTACTATAACAGTACATTATATAATGAGTAATATAATACCAAATCAAAATTACATGCAACCTAATAATCCATTAATAATCTGAATACGTCCATGTATACACTTGGACTAGACTATTCCGATTGAGGCCATTCAGAATACAATTTCTATGGTGGGTAATCCTGTAAATAATCTGTTAAATAGAAAAATAATAGCCGTGTACATGCCTGTATCTGATTACGTTACCTATCGGAATGTGTAAGTACTTCTGCGCATGCATGTGTGTGTCACCGCAAAAGCATAAATGTCATGGTAACATTTACTCTAACCGCTTTTCCACGCATACACGTCATTTTGCATCAGATTACTTGTAGTGAGCATGTAAATGAAGATTTTCCTTCGGATTGTTGAGTAGCGTGAGAACAAACTCAGTCTGAATCTGCAATCGGAAAGTATTCAATCTGATTGGTGAAAATCTTTGCATGTAAACACAGCCAGTGTAAGCCAGAGATCACCAACTCTCCTCCTGAAGATCTACCTTCCTGCAGGTTTCACCTCCAAACTAAACCTAGCACGCCTCGTTCAGCAAATCAAGGACTTCTGAAGGCAGCTATTAAATGGATCAGCTGGGGTCAATTAGGGTCAGTGCTGAAGTGTGCAGGATGGGGGGAACAGGATTGGGGACCACTGGTGTAAGCAACTGGACTTTCGATTGATAGTTATCTGATTTGAAATAATGCAGGATGCAATGGCACAATCCTGATGCAAACATTCATGCAAGCAGTCAGCGAGTAGCTACGTCATTACACCATCTTACTGAACAGTTTTGTGGCCCTGAGCTAGAGCTGCACTGATATCACCTTTTTCCCTTCCGATTCTGATACCAAAACTAACTCTATCTAACCTAACCTACCTATAACTCCTGATTTTTATTAAATTACATTTTTGAAATCTGTTCTGCATCACAAATAAAACACACTCAGTTTGGCTTGATGGCATTTAATTGTTGGATTATATTTATTAGATACTGAGCAGTGTTCGGATAAACATGTGGTGTTTACACATCAGCACATAGCAGCTGCTCTGGCTCAAAAACAGCAAAATCTCGTTTCACATCCAAGTTTTTAGGTCGTTTGTCTCGTGCATGTGCATCTTGTTCATTCATGCTGCATCTCTGAGGGTCAGTTCAGTATCAGCATCTTTCAGTTTTTTTTCTGGCTTAATTGAAGCAATGGGCCGCGAGACCCTGCACACTGCAGGCAGGGCTATTCGACGAGCAGGCCTGCTAGTGGGCTGCTATGCAAAAGGCTAAACCGGGCTAAGGGCTACCATTACACTGAGAGTCCAGCAGTTCCGTTGGCTTTCTCAGTAACACTAGCTCAGACAGTAAGTGACCACACAGCCGCAGAGAAACGATAGTGAAAGAAGCAGCTCAGCCATTCACGTAAGTGTTAACAGGTTCTTAACACCAGAAACTACCGCTACAAATTCTTCCACAAGCTTATTTACTGCAATTTGTTGTCCCACACCACCAACGTTTTGTCTATGTGTCAGAAGTTGCTTTGGGGTATTGGTCATAGGTATTGGAACTCCATCACCAATGCTGATACTGCGTTTAATTGCAAATATTGGCACCAATACTAATACAGTATTGGTATCAGTGCAACACTACCCCAAGCATAGGTACATAACCGTGTTAAGAAAGCATATTTTGTAAGCATTCCACGTCAAAGCACATGGAAATTCCACTGGAATGGTTACTCTCCATGCTCAGAAACGTCCAACTCAGCAGTGGACCAGCATGAGGACCCCTGAGGACCAGCATGAGAACCACTGAAAAATAAAATATACATATTCTTGTTTCTGAAAATGTGTGTTCAAGAAGTTGTTCAGAAGTACAAACAAGTTTCCAAAACCTGTTCAATTCTTTGGGTCAGCCATAAAATGTATCGGTTTTTGTGACATCAAAAAATAGTACATCTCAAAAGGGGCTATTTTGCAGCTCATTTTCCAAAATTAGACTGTACACTGCAAAACAAAAGATGTATTGAATATCCAAGAAAGTAGTAAAAATACATTTCTGGTACATCAGAATCTTCCCATGTAGTGTGGTCACTGGTGAAACCCTCAGTAGTCAACCTAGAACCTCTAACTGCCTCCCTGGGTTTCATCAAGCCCAATGATTCAGCCCCAGATCCCCAAGAGGAGCTCATTTCTTGATTAAGCACCTTTGGGAGTTCACAGAAGAACTTTTAAGAGCCCTAAGCTTTCCTGGGGTTCCTCGTTGTTCTGTTGTATTCTTGTAGTTCCCTCCTTAACCAAAAGGTTTGGTGAGTACCTGCATCCGTGAAAAGCATGACTGAACCAGAATCTGCACTGGTTCAAACACTAATACTTTCATTTCTTACAATACTAAAGAACCAAGAAGTTTAAAAAGAGGTTTCAGACCATGCTGGATAAAACGGTTCCCCAGTGAACCTTGTAAATGATCTTAAGTTCCTCAGAAGACTGTCTGCTCCTGGAAGCTTCCTAAAGGGTCCTGCCAATGTGGCAGGCCAAGGAACCTCAGAAGGAGTTCATTTTTACAGCATATGGTACATTTTGAAACTTTGCCAGTGTTTGGAGACTACATTAAGCTCTTTTATTTAAAAAAGAGTCATGATACGGGTCCTTTAAACAAATTCAAATGAGCTCTACAGCTTTTCCATCTGCTTTCACACACATACACACCTTTTCAATCTATCAACACACCTTTCTTTTTCCCTCCCACACTCCCTCTTTACTCTCACACACACAGAGCGAGGTGTGTTGAAACAGCGCTGAGGGAAGGACTGGTAAAGACATCAGAGCGGAATTCTCGCTCGGAGCTCTTAAGGATCAATTTTCATAAATTGTCCCACAGCCACACTTGCACACACACACACACACACAGGAGTGTGCTCTTTTTTCATTTCATGGTTTGGTGTTCAGTCTGCTGTCTGTCCAGTTTGGTTTGGCAAAAGGAAACAAGTCTGTTCAAAAATTCCTATAGACTGAAAGGAAACGCTTGTGTGTGTGTGTGTGTGTGTGTGTGTGTGTGTGTGTGTGTGTGTGTGTGTGTGTGTGTGAGCACTACTGCGCAAACGTCAGTCAGAATTGGCTTTAGGAACCAGTTATTCATTGTACAGAATCAAGAAAATAATAGTAATTTTTATTTATATAACACTTTTTATGCCTTTAATTCTGAATAATATAAGATAACGACACAGGTGATATTAAAATAGATCATTTAATAATTGAATTGATTGCAAAGGTAAAGAGGTACATTTTTAGATGCTTCTTAAAACTGAGCTCAACTGTCTAATAAAAGCTGAACTCAGCACAGTTTAGAAGCAGAAGAACTGAAAGAGTCTCTCCACATTTCCTGTGTTTTACTGAAGGTCAGTATCTGCAGATCTAAGGTCATAAACAGACACTCTGCGATTTAAGCCGAGCTTTAGGGTCATTTAGAGCTAAAAACTAGTAGCAGAGCTTTAAACTCTGTCCTGAGCGATACAGACAGCCAGTGCAGCTCTTCTAAAGCAGGACTGATCTGATCTCTCTGTGTCGTGTTTGTTAGGATGCTGCTGCATTTCGTCCAAGCTGTAAAGGATGTAGTGCTTTCTTATGGAGTTCAGTATGAAGACCATTACAGTGATCAACTCTACTGGAACAAATGCATGAATAAGTTCCTCTGCGTCGCTCTGAGACAGAAAAGGCCGAACTTTAGTGATTTTCTCAAACGATGAAGCTGCTTCAGTGACTGTTTACATGTGTTTCCATATTTCACAGAAAGCCTCAACAAGTAAATAAATGCTACAAAATAAATCTACCTTATTACTGAGGCTTGCTTTCAGTATTTTAAATACATTTTCTTTTTCTCATTTTCTGCTTCTCATGATCCAAATAATCGAACAGATTCAGTGATGTTGAGGTCTGGACTCTGGGCTGGTCAGTCCATTGTTCTGAGAACACCAGCAGCTGTTTTGATTGTTTTTCAAATGTTCTTTTTTTTTCGCTTTTCATTTCTCGCTAAGGGCTTCTTGACAGCTAGACCGATAATGTTGAGTTGTGTTCTAACAGTGGAAGGACGGACAGAGATATGTCCTGAAAAATGAGTAACTTTTTAAATAAAGTAAACAAAATGTGATCTCTGACTTTTGTACAGAGCTGTAAGTTCATTCTCAATCATATACAAAAGGTTACTTATAAAAAGGTTTCTTATGTATTTTGGAGTCATTTACAGCTCTCATAGGTCTTGTAGGTTTCTGGACAGTTTCGGTATTCACATGATCAATGAGAGAAGACCTATACAAAAAATTAATTTTATATGCAGGTGTACAAATTCCACTTCAAACATGCTTTGTATGGATGTAGGTGCTTACAAAGCCTCTTGGCTACTCAAGGAACCTGCTAGAATACAAGAGGACTGTAAAGAACCTTTGGAGCCCTGCTGGTGACATCCATATAAATTAAAATAATGCGTGGCCACACTTACTAAGACGTGGGGATGAGACCTTCGGCCATTGCTATGTTATCCCAGATGGCTGTTAGAAGGCAAGACTCCTGAGATAAACATAGCAGTGGCCTAACAACACCTTAACCCTTGTATGGCGTTCGGGTCTGTGGGAACCAATTTCAATGTTTGCCAAAAGAAAACACCTGAGATTCCTTGGTCTTTGCTCATTTAGAATGAGTGAATAAAATACACAGTAACATATTTTTAATAACTTCACACTAAACCTTCCACACATGTATATTACACATGTGGTGTTTGGGGTCAACCTGCTGGGAAATAAAAGTGTACAGGAGCTGTGCCCTTCACTCCGTTAAAATAATGCGTGGCCACAACTTAGTAAGGTATGGGGATTGAGATCCTAATGCATGGCTACCACTTAGCAAGGCATGAGAATTAGATAATTAAGTCATGGCCCCAACTTAGTAAGGCGTGGGCACGAGATCAGGCCTTGCTAAGTCGTGGCCACGTATTAGAATCTCATTCCCAAGTCTTATTAAGTCATGGCCACATATTAGGATCTCATTCCCATGGCGTACTAAGTTGTGGCCACAACTTATCTCATTCGCATGGCTTACTAAGTTATGGCCAGGTGTTGTTTTTATTTATACAGGATGTCACCAACGGGGCTCCATAAGAACCCTAGAAAAATATGTGTTTTTTAAAATAAGCCCTTTTAGGCTTGTGTGTGTGTTTGTGTGTGTGTGTGTGTGTGTGTGTGTGTGTTAGGCTGCATAATTCAGGTTTGCAGGTTTGCCAGGAGGTAAGTTTTGTCTGCTAGACCAGACAGATTTAACTGATGTGAAGTGGACAGCTAGGAAAAGTGTGTGTATGTGTGTGTGTGTGTGTGTGTGTGTGTGTGTGTGTGTGCGTGTGTGTGTGTGCGTGTGAGAGAGCTCTCCCACTCTCAATCCATCAGTCTGCTCTCCCTCCACAGTGTCAAACTGCAGTACTATCTGTACTTTTACTACCCTCCTCTCATATATTGCCTGTGTTGGAAAAGACCAATCAGGACTTCTTGTCCTGTTGACAGTTTGCAAGAGCTGTGTTGGGAATGTGTTTATTAGGGCTGTCGTTATCGATCATATTAGTAATCAAGTAATCGAACAATAAGACTTACACAATGAAAACAGACTTGATTTTTCAACAAGTCAGTCATTAAGATGTAAATAAAGTGATCCTTTGTAGGGCAGGGGTCGGCAGGATGTGGCTCCGGAGCTGCATGAGGCTCTTCTACTGCCCTGTTGTGGCTCCACAGCTGAGTTAGATTAGTAGGTAATAATAAAATAATCCTCCTTTACAGTAAAATAAAGCTCTGCTGATCGTTCAACACAGTTTAACAGTAAATGGTCTTAAACGCTGGAGTTAATGTAGAACTGCTGATTCACACTTTAACCCTGAAGATCAGTGCAGACGGCTGGTCACCATAGCAACACAGATGACAGTCTCGCCCAGCTGGTAGCTACGAAACGGCAAAGAGAGAGATTTAAGACGAACATCGATAATTTGGAGACGAATGGACTTATTAGCGCTTGTAATCAGTCCAGCTGGTTTCCTGATACGTTAAATCTGCAACAAGAAACTGAAACACTAAAAAGTCACAAGGCTGAAGTTGGATTCTCACTTGCCAGCTTCATGTTTGAATTGTCCTGTTCCTCCTTAAATGGTGCAACAGAGAGCTATGTAGTTAGCTACATTCTGGTGCCAAAGGCACAATTTAAGATAGAATGGGAAAATTCAAACAGGAATTGGGCAAATGATAAGCTGGCTTCTGCTTCAATAAAAAGTCTAACGTAAAGAAACATTTTACAAGACTGTTCTACTGTTGAGGAAAAGTTTCCTGCTGGAGATGCAAGAAAAGCAGAGCAAAGTAAGTCTGTGTTTTTGTTTCTATTATATTTTTACCCTCTACTAGAACCTCAGCACATGCTGAGACATATTTACAGTCAAGATGGTGAAGTGTTACCTCAGTAAAATGGACATGAAATGTTGTGGCTCCCACAGTGATTAGATTTTTGTTGAACTTTGACGAAGTGGCTCTTCTTAACATTTGGGTTGCCAACTCCTGTTGCAGGGAAACTTACCAACTACCAGTTTATTTAAAGCGGTGGTGATAGGAACGAGGGGTCACCATATCTACAGCAGAAATCTAGTCATTAAAGCCAACTTACTGTTCTTCATTTTCCTATTAATATTATTATTCTATGGTCCAAAATTTGCAATGTTACTTCTACAGCTGATAAGCTAAAAAGCACATCTTTTCTGGATTGTAGAGCCTATAACTGAATACGTAGCTGGTACTTGCTTGCTTGATTTCACTCTGTAGCCAGAAGTATGCTATCAACACCAACATCAACTATCAACAACCACCTGGGACACCATAGCAACTACCTAGCAACAGCCCCCTGGGATACTTTCTCAATGTTAGGCCATTTCTATATTATGATAAAATAGTAATGGCCTAACAACACCTTAACCCTTGGGTGACATTCGGGTCTGTGGGACCCATTTTCAATGTTTGCCAAAGGAAACATTATGCAATTTATTATATATTATACATCAAAAGTTATTATTAATGTATTATTATACATTTTAAAGTTTTGGTGTTTTTACATAAATTGTTATGGCTGTATTGATTTAAAAAAAATAATAATAATGCGGGGAGTCCATCAGACCACTGAACATGAACATAAACGCCACACATGGGTTAACAACCACTTAGGAAACCATAGCAACATCCTAGCAACCACCTGAAAATCAACTCTTGTTTATTAATTTTCTATGGAACAGAGCACAGTTTTCTATATCCTAATGACTGGGTTATGGAGAAACTTTGAAAAATAAATGGAATTCTTTTATAGGAACAAGCTATATGTGGCCTTTCAGAGATTTTTGAAAAAATACTTCAGGGAAAGATCAAATAACAAGGCTCCATTAACATTTCTAAAAAAATACTAAATGGTCGAATCCATCAGACTCTGTTTCTTAGAGCAAACGGCCAAATAATCACCGCTGATTCATCACAAATGTATTTTTTAATCAATCATTGTTGAGTCTGAGTAACTGTGACAGCCCTTGCGTTTCCGTTTGCATTGTGGGAGCTGGATTTGATTTATTTGTTTATTTTTTGATTGTGAACCACTTCTGTTGTAGAGACTGCAGCTGTTCCTAATAGGCTTATTAGGCTTTGGAAAGCCCATCAAACGAGGCCAGTCTTTGGACGCCGACTCTTGTTTTCTCTCTCGTCTCTTATTTTCCTCTTCCATCTTAAGCTTTTAGAGCGGCTTCTACATGAACACAAGTACATGAATGGAGTGCATCCATCCCCTCATTGGCCACTTTATTAGAAATCCCTCCCTTGTAGATACAGCTTGCTAGAGACTGTAGCCCAGTTGATTTCACACCAGTTCATTGGACCAGTTGTCCAGTCTCATTGATGGATAAATCCATGTCTGCTTGTTTTTAGTCTACCTTGTGCAAAAGGGATCACCTTGCTTTCTGACTGATGTGCTTAGTGCTTAGTTGAACTTAGAGAATGTTGTCTTGGCTGCAACAATGAGCAAACCTCTTCCATCTCCAGCCATCCTTCTGTTGTCTTCTGTCTCCTTTTCCCTCTTGGATCTCCTTGATCTCTGCCTGTCTCTCATTTGCCCCCCCCCCCCCCCCCCCCCCCCCATCTCTCTGTTACTTTTGTTTTCTGCTTCTCCCTCTCTCTCTGATCGATTGGCTTGTTGGAGTTGCTGGGCAGCCTGTGTATGATGGACAAGTGTCAGAAATCAATCCAAACACCTTTAGAAAAGAGCGATAGGACAAAAAATGAAAGAAGGAAAGAAAAAAGAGGCTTGTCACAAAAAGAGATTCTTTCTGTCATTTTTCAGCACTTTAATCAGGGATTCCGTCTTCTGTCATCATTCCATCTCTCCTTCTCTCTCTCTCTTTCTCTGCCTACCAATTTCTCTCTCACACACAAATTATCTCTATTTTCTTGTCCACAGACAGCCAGAGGCACCAAAAGGCACCAGGAAAAAAAGAGGGGATCCCTCTCTCTCGGGTCTCCAGGCAAAAGGTCCAAGGTCATGACCACACCGTGAACCACCTACACACTTCCTCCACCATTCACTGAGCCATCATGTTCCACACATTCCCCAACAAGTCCAAGCCCCAGTCTCCAGTTTCTTTGGAAAAAACGTACTCACTGACCGCCCACTACGATGAGTTCCAGGAGGTGAAGTATGGCAGCCGTTACAGCAGCAGCACCCTCAGCAATGGCATGAGCCTGCACCTCGGCGGCTCCCTCGACCGCTACAGCCGCTCCCGGAGCGGGAGGGACAAGAGTGCCGGAGGGGGTGGGAGCAGTCCAGGGGGTGGGACCTCAGAGAGGTGGAGCCGGAGGGAGATCTGCCTGCTCTCGGCCCTGGTCTTCGTGGCTGGCATGTGTGTGATCCTGGGCTGCATGCTGGCCCTCAAGTTCTTGTCCCTGGAGGCACAACAGGACGCCCAGTGCAAGCAAGACTGCAAGGCAAGGCGCTCTCTGCTGAGGGCAGCACGCTTCGTTCAGGGCAACATTGACACAAGTGTCCAGCCTTGCCACGACTTCTACAGCTTCGCCTGCGGAGGCTGGCTCCGGCGCCATGGGATACCGGAGGAGAAGTTGAGCTACGGCATTATCACGGCCATCGGAGAGCAGAACCAGGAGAAGCTGCAGCGCCTCTTGGAGCGACCTGTCAGGAGGACAGGGCCGGACAGTGCTGAGAGAAAGGTACACATGCTGGTCTCACTTCTTTCATGTACAAATTGATCCAATTACAGACTGTAGCCCTGCTTATCATGCACAAGTTATCAGTCCCCCCTCTAAGTCATTCATCATTGGTCAGTTCCTGACCACAGAACTACTGCTGTCCAGATATTATTTGGGTAATGGATCATTCTCAGTGCACCAGTGATGCTGACATGGTAGTGTCAAAAAGACCCAACCAAAGCAGCTCAATGATCAGAAGTGGTGGCAAAGGGCTAAAGCAGTGGTTTCTAACCTTTCTCCTGGAGATCTACTTTCCTGCATGTTTCAGTTCTGACTCGAGACTCCTATGACTCATTCCAATAATCAAGGACATCTTAAGGCAATAATTAGACAGGTCAAGTGAGGTCGATCTAAAGCCCGCAGGAAGACAGATCTTCTGGAGAAACGTTGGTGACCACTGAGCTAAAGGGTGGCTAACGTGAATTGTGCATCAATAGATGGGCTACAGTCTCTTAGGCTAGCTTTACAATTTCATGCAACTTCAGTTGCTTCTAACCTAAATGAAATTGTGCTCGAGTTGAATAATGTAAATTTGTCCTGAAACTCATTTGAAACTCATGGTTGGTTTCATGCAACAGCCAGCCGAAACATCAGCAACACATCACATGATAACATCAAACGTCATTTCAGACAGTTTATTTTACTGGACCAGTGGACAAGAAATTAAAACAGTAGGTGGTTTGTTGATAATAATAATAATAATAATAAGTTAAACTTATATAGCGCCTTTACACAAAACCCAAGGTCGCTTTACAAAATGCATATCACATTACACAAGGCCCGAGGAAGATGCAGGAGAAAAATGAAGGAGAAAAAGATGAGATTTCAATAAAGATTTGAAGTGAGAAAGAGAAGAGGTAGAGCGAAGAGAGAGAGGCAGAGAGTTCCAGAGCACGGGGGCCGCAACACTGAAGGAATGACCACCCATAGAGCTGAGCCTGAACCTAGGGACCACTAGAAGGCCTGCTTCCGAAGACCTGAGGTTACGAGTGGGCTTGTAGGGTATTAGAAGGTCGAGTAAGTATGCAGGAGCCAGGCTATGAAGTGCCTTGAATGTGAGAAGTAAAATTTTATAGTGAATACGTAAAGTAATGGGCAGCCAATGAAGTCTCTGAAGAACAGGAGTAATGTGCTCAGATTTTTTAGTGTATGTGAGAATCCGTGCTGCAGAATTTTGCACTATTTGTAACAACCTAAGTGACTTAGCGGGGAGCCCATAGAGTAATGAGTTACAATAGTCCAGGCGAGAAGTAACAAAAGCATGGACCAGAGACTCAGCTGCAGCCGGGGACAGTAAAGGACGGATACGTGAAATATTGCGAAGGTGGAAAAATGCCGACCTAGACAGAGACTTGATGTGTGGTTCAAAAGACAAAGAAGGGTCAAAAAGAACACCTAGGTTTCGGGCAGTGACAGATGGAGTGATTGTAATATCATTTACAGTGAGAGCAAGATTTTTGAGAGCGTTAACAGTGGACTTGGAGCCAGTAACTATAAACTCGGTTTTGTGTGCATTTAAAGAAAGAAAATTTGCCCTAAGCCAGGAGTTCAGGTCAATAAGACATCTATTTAACTGGGGTGGGGGAAACAGTGCTGCTGGTTTGAAGCTGAGATAGATCTGAGTATCATCAGCATAGCAATGAAAATGTAAATTGTGACTATGAAAAATATAACCGAGGGGGAGAATATAGATTATAAAAAGGAGGGGACCAAGGACGGAACCCTGAGGGACACCATATTCAATGGGCACTGTGTCAGACGTATGGTTCCCAATTGAAATAAACTGAAGCCTGTTAGTCAGATACGAGTGGAACCAGGATAGTACGGTTCCAGAGAGACCAATCTCAGTGAGCCTAGTTAAAAGAACATTGTGATTTACTGTGTCGAAAGCAGCAGTGAGATCAAGAAGCAAAAGAATGGAGATGCAACCTGTATCCGCGGAAAGAGAAGAGCACAGAAGAACACACAGAAGAGCAGTCTCGGTGCTATGATGCAAATGAAAACCAGATTGAAATTTTTCAAATAAATCATTAGTGCTCAGATGGGCAAAATTAAACGTTTCCAAAGAGGCCAACAGAGAAGGACAATCAATAGCCTTAACATTATGATAAGTAAGTACAGATTTTGAGTGAGGTTTAGGAACAGGTGGAGAGAAAGAGGCATTGATTAGTATATGGTCAGACACACCAACACAATGTCCAGTTATATTAGTAATAATCCCACCCGTAGAACAGATTATGTCCAGAATATGACCCTTCTTATGAGTCGGAAAGTCAACGTGTTGAGTTAGATCAAAACAGCTTATCAATGACAGGAATTCTGAAGAGGCAGAAAAGTTAGAGTCAAGGTGGATATTAACATCGCCAAGAACAATGATGGAAGAGGAGACTGAACTGGCAAACGCCAAGATCTCCCCAAATTCTGACAAAAATTCAGTCAGAGAACTCTTCGGGGGCGGTAAATCATTAAGAAGATACACCCAGGAGCCTTGAGAACCATGATTTCAAAAGAGGAAACATCTTGTGGGTTGCCCAAAGTCAATTTAAAATTGTCCCTGAATAAAACCGCCAGTCCCCCACCTCTACCTGTTTTTCTAGGTGAGGCCAGATAATTAAAATTAGGGGGAGAAGCAGCATTCAGGTAAGAAAAGTCACCCGGTACCTGCCACGTTTCAGTTAAAAAGAATAGATCCAACTGATGCTGGTCGATATGGTCATTGACTAATGCAGCCTTATCTGTGAGCGAGCGACAGTTCAGTAGAGCCAGGTTAGATAGACGATGTGCCGAGATCGAAGGAGCAGACTGATGCGACGGTGTAGAACGAGGGACCTCCAGTAGAAACCTACGGTTCACTCCACGATGCGCTCTTCCAGGGCGTCGCCTAAAGCAACGATCAGTAATCCGTACTGCGGGATGATTGATACACAGTGCCTGAGGTGCTGGATAAGTCTGACGTTTACAGCCACGATGTATATATCGGGGTCGTCTAGAGATGCTGATAGAGCAGCAAAGATTGTAAGTGGGAGCATCAAGCTGACGGAAAGAACGCAACCTTCGTAAGTCCTCGCTGGAGTATGAGTATATAGGATAAAGACTCGGAGTACCAGTTAATTCCTCCATCGCCCGATCAAAAAAATGATAATCCGAGGAAAGGCAAAAGTAAACACACCACAAGCCCATTTAGCCGCCCGCTCGACATCAGAGCCACAGGGGCGGTTCGTGCAGGCAGGCTCGCAGCTAGCAGCAATAGCCGACGAAATTGCCGGTGCAACCAAAAGTTAGGAATGTGCAGTTCGTGCAGGCAGGCTCGCAGGCAGCAACAACAGTCGATGAAACTGCCGGTGCAAAAAGCCAGGAATGTCACCACAGCGCAAGCAATGCTGCAGCAGCGGATCAAGACAGGTGTCCAGAGAAAACCCAAATCCAGAGCAGTCGAGGTAAAGTCCAGCAAAGTATAACAGACAGAAAAGAGAAAAAAGAAAAAAAAAAAATAGAAGAAGATCCAGCGAGAAGCGGCAGCAAACAAAGCGCACAGCGTACTCTCAACCGGAAAACCGGAAGTAGGCAATAATGACGATGACTACAAATATGAGTTTCTCAAAGCTGGCACTTCTGTTGGCAACTTAACTAGCCAGCTAACACTAAGAGCTATTTCAATGGTTGCTTGTTTCTCCCTTTATTGTTTGTCTGCTGTTATCATGATCTCTGGACACCCTCCTGTTTTACACAGAGCTCAGATACATTTGAGATCCAAAGGATTAGAATGACCTGGTGAACCTGTAGTGCTTCTAGAACAGGATTAGTGAGAAATACAACCATAATGGCTGCTTAAACTTTCATCTCCAAAGGCTTAACATGCAACAAATAAAATCTCAAATATGTAGTGCAAAGTCTAAGATAGACAGATAAATAGATTTTGAATGGTTTTGTGTAGCTGTGAAGTTGCACAGCAGTTATGTTGCATGCAACTAGTTGGAAGTTCCGGTGTGTAAAGCCAGCCTAACTGTACAAGGTGGAGCTATAAGGGAGGGGTTTCTAATAAACGGTCAGTGAGTGTGTGTACATGAATATTTACTCGCTCTAGCTCTTCTCTCTCTCTCTCAGGTGAAGGAGTTCTATCGCTCCTGCGTCAACATCCAGGAGATCGACCGGCTCGGAGCAACACCTATGATGGAAGTGATTGACAGTTGTGGTGGGTGGGACTTGTCTGGAGCTCCACCTGGAGGGGCGGGTTGGGAAAGTGGTTCCGCTCCTGTGAGGCCTGACTTTAACGAGATGCTGTACAGGACCCAAGGGGTGTACAGCACAGCCGTCTTCTTCTCTCTCACCGTCAACGTGGACGACAAGAACTCCTCGCGCAATGCCATACGAGTGAGTGCGTGTGTACACGCTTGGGTGAAAGCGCCTGTGGGGATGCAAATTCTTTTGACCCATAAGCGGTTTATTGATAACTGGCAAGCCTAAAATGAGTGATGCAACCCATCAAAATATTAATAGTAAAAGCTATGACTCAGAAATCTGCCACATGCAAAAAAAAGTAAAATACGTGATATATTCATGCTTTTTGCATGATGTCACACTGTATAGTCGTTTCTATTTTGAGGGCTGAATCAGGGAGTGACTGCGCTGCACGGTGCCTTCGATTTGCTGGCTGTTGTCAATGAATCACCTGCAAGACATGCCAGAAGCTGAGAGACACTCAGACCTTTAATTCAGTGTTTTCACTCCAGGTTTGGAGCCTCTGCACTGTATAGTTCAGTGTTTCTCTCTGCTGTTCTCACCTCGTTCAGCTCCAGAAGGGGTTAATCAGCTAATAATATCAGGTATTTTAAGCTGCACTAACAAACTTCCAGAATCACGTCTGTCAAAACACAGTGTAGTTTTCCGAGCCACGACATTCAGTCTGATATTTAATGCTTATGTTACGCCCCAATATTAATAGGGTCACACAATTCTCCCATTCAAATGTCATTTAAATCACCTCCCCCGATATCTGGTCAAAGTTCTGACGGAGGTGTGAGTTGAAGATCAATCTGACAGGTTCTTCTGCCAGAGGTTCCCAGCAAACCCTCACTATACGTTTGGGTTTGCCTGGTCTGACCGGCATCTTCCCCCACCACCTGATCCAACTCACCACCAGGTGGTGATCAGTTGACAGCTCAGCTCCTCTCTTTACCCGAGTGTCCAAAACACATGGCGGCAAGACCGATGACACGACTACAAAGTCAATCATTGAACTGCGGCCTAGGGTGTCCTGGTGCCATGTGCACTTATGGACATCCTTGTGTTCAAACATGGTGTTCGTTATGGACAAACTGTGGTTTGCACAGAAGTCCAAAAACTGAACACCACTCGGGTTCAGATCAGAGAGGCCATTCCTCCCAATCACACCCCTCCAGGTCTTACTGTCGTCCCCCAATAGGACAATCGAGTCTCCAGGAGGAGCACTTTCAAGCACCCCTCCCAAGGACTCTAAGAAGGCTGTGTACTCTGAACTGCTGTTCGGTGCATAAGCACAGACAGCAGTCAGGACCTGTTCCCCAACCCGAAGGTGTAGGGAAGCTACCCTCTCGTCCACCGGGGAAAACCCCAACATACAGGCGCTGAGTCGAGGGGCTATAAGAAAGCCCACACCTGCCCGCCGCCTCTCACCATGGGCAACTCCAGAAAAGAATAAAGTCCAGCCCCTCTCAAGGAGATTGGACCCAGAGCCCAAGCTGTGTGTTGAGGTGAGCCCGACTATATCTAGCCGGTATCTCTCAACCTCGCGCACCAACTCAGGCTCCTTCCCCGCCAGTGAGGTAACGTTCCAAGTTCCAAAAGCCAGTTTCAGCAACCGAGAATCAGAACGCCAAGGCCCACGCCTTCGGACACTGCCTGATCCACAATGCACCGAACCCCTACTACTGCCCCTCCCATCAGTGGTGGGTCGATGGGAGGGGGGACTGATGTAGCTCCTTCGGGCTGGGACGCTCGCTGGCGAGCCCCTCCCCCATGCCTGGCTCCAGGGTGGGGCCCCGGTAACCCTGATCCGGGCAGGGTACACAAGTCCTGCTTTCTTGTTTTCATAGGGGTGATTATGGATCACACTTTGTCTGGCCTGTCACCTAGGACCAGTTTGCCATGGGAGACCCTACCAGGAGCTTTTGCTCCAGACAACATAGCTCCTAGGATCATTCAAGCACACAAACCCCTCCACCATGATAAGGTGGTGATCCATGGAGAGGAGGGGATGGAATCTCAGATTGAAAATGATGAAAACTTAGAAAAAAAGAAAGTAACCTCATGTGAAGACAGTCACTTTTTTAAAAAATCTGGGGGTCCTTTTATGCCTATGGGACTCCACACCCCCACCCTCCAAATCCGACCTTTCTGTGCAGTGCAGTACCGATAGGGGCAGCAGGCAAAAACATGTATATCGCTGTTGTCGGAAGAAAACCTTCTATCTCCAAAACAGTAACTTCACAGGAGAAGGAAAAACATACTCTACTTTTAATGTAAGTCAATGGAATCAAACTTTTTTTCATCATGAAATTTACACACAATATAAAGGGCAGTATGAAGTTTTAAATTAGGTCAAAAACTGAAAACCGCCAAAAACGGAGATAAACGGTTTTGTTCCGACAACAGCGATATGCAGTAAACACCCTGAAACTATATTAAATGTAGCTTACCTAAGGACCCAGTTTTGTTTGGGTGTGTCCGACACTATATCACCGCTGTTTTTGCACCTTTTTGCATACTTTAAAAAGTCCAGTTGGCCTTAGTGTTACGCACAAGCAGAATTCAGATGCCTGCAGATACTGAAAAAAAGAGATTTAATTTCAAGTGGAGGAAACTCCAGAATCGAAGTCATAATGCAGTCCTAGAAGTCAAAACACACATCCAACCAGACAGGCAACATAGCAAAAGGGCAAAGACAGAGAATCGAGAATCGAACGAGAAAAGTCAAAAACACACGAGAAGACAATCATAAACAATCGCTCAGTAGTTTAGCAGGAAACAATCCTATTCAAAACCCGGGCTTATATACTGTCTAAGTAGGACGTGGTATAGGTGTTGCGTGTTAGTATTCTGGGGATTGTGAGCGTTGATAGGAGCGTTTAGCAGAGTCATAGGTCACGTGAGTCCCTTGTGTATCCTGGGAAATGGAGCAATCAAATAAGTCAGAGGGATGTGTGACACTTAGCTTATGTTCAAATTGACTGATGAACGGACCAATAGCAATGCTCCAGAATTAATATTTAAAAATATCTTTCAGTTGACTTCCATTACGTTAATTTCTTCTCCTGGACTTTTAGAGACACAAGGCCTTTCTGACAGCGATGATACGTTCAAGATGTCATTATAGGACCAAATGATAACAAGCATAACAGGAATAGATAATCATGAGAAAACCTTATGTTTTATATTCTAAAGTGCTAAGTTTATAATAAACATTCATTAGCCACCCAAAAAGGACAGAGATGAGATGAGGACTGGCTCAGCAAGTACCTCAGCAAGTCTCAAAAGCCACTGCCGTCCATCGAATCTTTCTCTACTGCTGTGTGTGATTTCCTCATCACACTTTCTCTCAGAGAACAGGGTCAAGATGTTTATCACCTGAGGATGTTTGCTTTCAGTATGGAACATGCTGCGCTGTAGTTCTGCTATCTTCTACTTGGAAAGTGGTCCTGAACATCAGTGATTTTAGCTGCGCTCTTCATTTCATCAGTATGCGCATCCAGGCAGAACCAATTGCTTATTGCACCCTCATGCATACATTAAAAAGAAAAAAAGTTCCTTAATTTGTACAATGAACCCACCTATTCAAATAGAGTCTCGCAAGCCAGACAGAGTCCAGTGCTTTTCACTGCAATACACGGCCAAGAACTGCCCACGTTTTCAAGAAGACAAAGGCAAAAATGGTCAATCACAGGCTGCGGTTTTGCCACGGTCTGCTGAGTACAGCTTTTTGCAACCGGTAGGTCAACAAATTTGTTCATTTGTCTGGTGACAGTTAATTGATGAATTATTTGCATCCCTAATCTGCTGTATGATCGTCAGACCATCTGTATGATCGTATGCCTGCAGTATTGCTATGTGTGTGCGTTCTTAAGTATTGCACAACCTTGTGTTTCTGCAAAAACCACAGATTGATCAAGAGGGTCTGACGTTGCCAGAGAGGACGCTGTACCTGGGCCAGGATGAGGACAGCGTGAAGGTATGAAACCTGTACATTTGTGTGTGTGTGTGTGTGTACGTCTGTGTGTGTGTGTGTGTGTATGTCTGTGTGTGTCTGTGTAAGTGTGTGTGTGTGTGTGTGTCTGTGTGTGTCTGTGTAAGTGTATGTGTGTGTGTGTGTGTTTGTATGTGTGTGTGTGTGTGTGCGTGTGTGTGTGTGTGTGTATGTCTGTGTGTGTGTGTGCGTGTGTCTGTGTGTGTGTGTCTGTGTGTGTGTGTCTGTGTGTGTGTGTATGTCTGTGTGTGTGTGTGTGCGTGTGTTTGTATGTGTGTTTGTGTGTGTGTGTGTGTGTGTCTGTGTGTGTGTGTGTGTGTGTGTGTGAGTGTGTGTGTGTGTGTGTGTGTGTTTGTCTGTGTCAGTGTGTGTGTGTGTGTCTGTGTGTGTGTATGTGTGTGAGTGTGAGTGTGTGTGTGTCTGTGTGTGTGTCTCCGTGTGTGTGTGTGTGTGTTTGTATGTGTGTATGTGTGTGTGTCTGTGTGTGTGTATGTGTGTGAGTGTGAGTGTGTGTGTGTGTGTATGTCTGTGTGTGTGTGTGTCTGTGTGTGTGTGTGTGTGTGTGTGTGTGTGTATAAGAACAACAACTACTCATCAGATAAAAGGAACAGAGCGTGCTTATAAGTAGTTACTTTTCTAAGGGTCAACGATGCATACAGTAAAGTCAGAATCATCGTCCGAGATTCTGTCAAATCGATTTTTTCAAGAAATTGACCATTTAATCACATTATCATATCAAAAACATTAGACCCACTGCAAAACGCATGAGGCTTTAATCACACCATGTAGTATGTCATGCACTACCTTGGACTCATGAAGGACGCTGGGTTGCAGCAGCTGTTTAACTTCATTTTCCCACCAATGAACACAACAAACGCAACTGAAACAAAAACAAGTCAAACCTAAGCCGGACACTTTTCAGTCCTTTCCCCATTCAAGCTTTCCAGCTCTTCAATCTGTTGCTCTTTTTAGGCGCTTACCTGAACCTAGAGGGAAAGAGAGCCTATCGCTCCAGCTCTGTCACCACCCCTGCTCTACGGCTGGGCCAGCAGGATTGAACGTGAGGCAAATTAAGGTGGCCTCATCGCGGAGGTGGTGCCCATGAAGCAGGGATTGGGAGTCATGAAACGCCCCCCATTCCCCTGCGGTTCTTCTATCACTGTTGTCCTCACGGGGCTTCGTCCTCGCTTGGCGTTCAGCTGCCGCAAACCACAATAGCCATGAAGTGAAATACAACATAAACAACCCACACCCCTTAAAAAATAACACCAACTTCACCGAAACTATGGATAATTTAACGAGGCTTTTAGCACACACTCAAGTTCAGCTGATGGTGAGGCTCAGAGGCAGACAAATCCAAAGCTGCCGTTCTTCTTCTTTTCAGCTGTGGAAAACAAAACACTCTACTTGTGGCCAGTTCTGCTAGAAAGCCTCAGGAGGCAAAAGTAAAGGAGGACAATGTTTAATGTCCTTGATGGAATTTTACAAGTTGAAAGAAAACATTTTATTAGAAATTCAAGCGTCTTTGGTGTAAGCCCCGTCCTCGATACAGGCCTTGGAGCGTTGAGAATCTTTCGGATCCTGCTGGATAGAGACAGCAGGGGCAGAGCCTGCCCCAGACAACCAGACAGGGACCCAAACTGGTGGTGGTGGGGAGGAAGGAGGGGAATGTCAAAACGCACACAGTGGGATAGGCACATGAGTTGAGTCATTTTAATGACCGGTAGAGGCCCGTGAATGGTTGGGAGTGATGAATGAATGAATGGAGCATTAGAGTCTTCCTGGCAGAACCTTTGCTATTGCGAAATATCTGAAAAAAGGAGGCAGGTTGCAGACTAAAAGCTTGACCAAAGTCTTGGGGTCAAAAAGATTTCTAAGCAGTGATTTGAGGGCCGGCTGAGAAGCACCATGCCATGCAGAAGAGCACTGATTAACGTTAAGCTCAAGCTCAGTGGCACTCTTCATCATTTAGCCAATATATCACCTTTGTATCTTCTATCACTTCACAAACCCAGTGTGCCTCATCCGCCAGCCGTTCCCAGGAAGAAATCTCTTCCTACAACCCAGATTCTGATGTTCACCAGTGTTTTCTTATCTGGGGTTTGTTCTTAGGTAAGAACAGAATCTTCGCTCACTCAAGAGAACAAAGGTGAAAACAGTTCTGCGGTCTGTCATAAATCTGACGTAGACTTCTTAGAACCTTTCTCGAGAACACATTGAAGAACAAACTGAGGAAGATGCTGGGAAATGAGGCCCATTGTTTTCAAGCATCAGGTATAAAGTGAGAAATATTACATGACTGAGCGTTAGTTGAGATGTCTGGTTATCTTAAGCACAATAGATGGACTGTCTTTCTCTGTGCAAATTTCACATACTGTGGCTTTTTTTGTTTCTTTCTCAGCTTGATTTAATGCAGTAGTAGCGAAATGCTGAGTGGCACTTTCAGAAACAGAGCACTGCTGGAGGTCACTCAACTGCGGCGCGGTGACTCAGCCGATGTGCGTGTTAACTTAAGGTCTGAGGCAGGGCTTCATCTGCTCAAAGGCAGAAGTGATTCTGTACTGATATTGATGTGATCGATAGTGACTACATAGTCGAGTATTTGAAAATGTTGCGTGCAACTTTGTTTTTTGGAACTGCTTTGTGGAACTGTCAAGTTGCACAGAAATTATGTTGCATGCAACTGGTTGCTTGATGTTTTTACCATATAAAGTCAGGGTAACAAGGTGTTGCTACCTGTGATGGGTAGGGTTTCTGATAAAGGGGCTGTTGGAACAAAACCAAATCTCCAAAATGATAATTTTATGGGAGAAGGAAAAAACTTAGTTTATAATATAATGTAAGTCAACGAAACCAAAATTTTTCAGTGTATAAAACTCAAGCAGCACTGCTGTGTCTGTATCCACTCGCACCAGCACAACACACACTAACTCACCACCACCACATCAGTGTCACTGCAGTGCTGAGAACGATCCATCACCCAAATAGTACCTGCTCTGTTAGGGTCCTGACCACTGACCATTCGGCCCTGTGGTGGAAAAGAGCCTAAAGGGTGGAATATGTTTATTTAAAAGTACACAGACACACTGTTGTGAGGGGGAGCGAGGTAGCAGACGCATGTGCGGAGGTAAGCGACTTTTATTGAGGGCAAATCCAAAGTCAGGGTCAAGACAGTCCAGGGTCATAGAGCCAATACGGACAGATCGTGTGGCAGACATGACATACAAACTATAAACAGGTTCAAACAACACAGCAGAGATTCAAACAAACATCAAACCTAGACCAATACATCAGACGAAGACTGATACAAAGACCAGCAAAGACAGTGCAAACACAGGGCTTAAGTAACAAAGGGACAACGAGGGACAGGTGAAAACAATCAGGGGCGGGGTCATGAAACGAGGGGCAGGACTACAGATACCAAAACAAACGCACAAAATGCCTGTTGTAAGAAGCATTTATAAACAGTCATGTAGGGTTATGTCAGTTGAAATGACAACCTTATGTAGGTGTCATGTAGCCTTATGAACAGCACCGTACAGTAAAGTCTTACCAAAAGCTCTATAGCAACAAAAAAATTGTGCTCTTCACGAATTCAGTGTTGAACGATGACTGACTCAGTCAGACACTCACGGTAAATATCAGAAATTAGGTTTTAATCGAAAAGGGCTTGACAAGAATCGTTGTTGGTAAACATATGAGGGTCAAACCCAAAAAGGCTGAAAGGCAAAAGAACACAATCATAACCAAGACAAAAGGCAGGAGTCCAATACACAAAATAACAAAGACTCAGCTAAAGCCTGGGCCGTTAAACTGAGCTAAACAGGTCATATCAGCACTCTGGTGACTCTGAACAGTGATAGGAGGACGGAGGACGTTTATGAGTCATGTGATCTCCAACTGGATTGTTGAAATGGAGTCCGAGTGCGAGTCTGAGCTGGTGGGCTGCATGGCAAGTGTGCATAAATATTTATTGAAGGACATATGTTATTAGCTGGGCTGAATCTGAGGGTATATCACACTGGGCCTTCAGTTACAGTGACCAGTGAAGGCCTTCAGTTAGAGTGACCAGTGAGGGCCTTCTACAGAGTGATCAGTGAGGGCCTTCAGTTAGAGTGATCAGTGAGGGCCTTCAGTGAGAGTGACCAGAAAGGGCCTTCTGTAGAGTGATCAGTGAGGGCCTTCAGTTAGAGTGACCAGTGAGGGCCTTCAGTTACAGTGACCAGTGAGGGCCTTCTATAGAGTGATCAGTGAGGGCCCTCAGTTACAGTGACCAGTGAGGGCCTTCTATAGAGTGATCAGTGAAGGCCTTCAGTTACAGTGACCAGTGGGGGCCTTCTATAGAGTGATCAGTGAGGGCCTTCAGTTACAGTGACCAGTGAGGGCCTTCTATAGAGTGATCAGTGAGGGCCTTCAGTTACAGTGACCAGTGAGGGCCTTCAGTTACAGTAACCAGTGAGGGCCTTCTATAGAGTGATCAGTGAGGGCCTTCAGTTACAGTGACCAGTGAGGGCCTTCTATAGAGTGATCAGTGAGGGCCTTCAGTTACAGTGACCAGTGAGGGCCTTCAGTTACAGTAACCAGTGAGGGCCTTCTATAGAGTGATCAGTGAGGGACCCTCAGTTACAGTGACCAGTGAGGGCCTTCTATAGAGTGATCAGTGAAGGCCTTCAGTTACAGTGACCAGTGGGGGCCTTCTATAGAGTGATCAGTGAGGGCCTTCAGTTACAGTGACCAGTGAGGGCCTTCTATAGAGTGATCAGTGAGGGCCTTCAGTTACAGTGACCAGTGAGGGCCTTCAGTTACAGTAACCAGTGAGGGCCTTCTATAGAGTGATCAGTGAGGGCCTTCAGTTTGAGTGACCAGTGAGGGCCTTCAGTTACAGTGACCAGTGAGGGCCTTCTATAGAGTGATCAGTGAGGGCCCTCAGTTACAGTGACCAGTGAGGGCCTTCTATAGAGTGATCAGTGAGGGCCTTCAGTTAGAGTGATCAGTGAGGGCCTTCAGTTACAGTGACCAGTGAGGGCCTTCTATAGAGTGATCAGTGAGGGCCTTCAGTTACAGTGACCAGTCAGGGCCTTCTATAGAGTGGTCAGTGAGGGCCTTCAGTTACAGTGACCAGTGAGGGCCTTCTATAGAGTGATCAGTGAGGGCCTTCTATAGAGTGATCAGTGAGGGCCTTCAGTTACAGTGACCAGTGAGGGCCTTCTATAGAGTGGTCAGTGAGGGCCTTCTATAGAGTGATCAGTGAGGGCCTTCAGTTAGAGTGACCAGTGAGAGCCTTCAGTTACAGTGACCACTGAGGGCCTTCAGTTACAGTGACCAGTGAGGGCCTTCAGTTACAGTGACCAGTGAGGGCCTTCTATAGAGTGATCAGTAAAGGCCTTCAGTTACAGTGACCAGTGAGGGCCTTCTATAGAGTGATCAGTGAGGGCCTTCAGTTAGAGTGACCAGTGAGAGCCTTCAGTTACAGTGACCAGTGAGGGCCTTCTATAGAGTGATCAGTAAAGGCCTTCAGTTACAGTGACCAGTGAGGGCCTTCTATAGAGTGATCAGTGAGGGCCTTCAGTTAGAGTGACCAGTGAGAGCCTTCAGCTACAGTGACCAGTGAGGGCCTTCAGTTACAGTGATCAGTGAGGACCTTCTATAGAGTGACCAGTGAGAGCCTTCAGTTACAGTGACCAGTGAGGGCCTTCTGTAGAGTGACCAGTGAGGGCCTTCTATAGAGTGATCAGTGAGGGCCTTCAGTTACAGTGACCAGTGAGGGCCTTCAGTTACAGTAACCAGTGAGGGCCTTCTATAGAGTGATCAGTGAGGGACCCTCAGTTACAGGGACCAGTGAGGGCCTTCTATAGAGTGATCAGTGAGGGCCTTCAGTTAGAGTGACCAGTGAGGGCCTTCAGTTACAGTGACCAGTGAGGGCCTTCTATAGAGTGATCAGTGAGGGCCTTCAGTTAGAGTGATCAGTGAGGGCCTTCAGTTACAGTGACCAGTGAGGGCCTTCTATAGAGTGATCAGTGAGGGCCTTCTATAGAGTGATCAGTGAGGGTCTTCAGTTACAGTGACCAGTGAGGGCCTTCTATAGAGTGGTCAGTGAGGGCCTTCTATAGAGTGATCAGTGAGGGTCTTCAGTTACAGTGACCAGTGAGGGCCTTCTATAGAGTGGTCAGTGAGGGCCTTCTATAGAGTGATCAGTGAGGGCCTTCAGTTACAGTGACCAGTGAGGGCCTTCAGTTACAGTGATCAGTGAGGACCTTCTATAGAGTGACCAGTGAGAGCCTTCAGTTACAGTGACCAGTGAGGGCCTTCTGTAGAGTGACCAGTGAGGGCCTTCTATAGAGTGATCAGTGAGGGCCTTCAGTTACAGTGACCAGTGAGGGCCTTCAGTTACAGTAACCAGTGAGGGCCTTCTATAGAGTGATCAGTGAGGGACCCTCAGTTACAGGGACCAGTGAGGGCCTTCTATAGAGTGATCAGTGAGGGCCTTCAGTTAGAGTGATCAGTGAGGGCCTTCAGTTACAGTGACCAGTGAGGGCCTTCTATAGAGTGATCAGTGAGGGCCTTCTATAGAGTGATCAGTGAGGGTCTTCAGTTACAGTGACCAGTGAGGGCCTTCTATAGAGTGGTCAGTGAGGGCCTTCTATAGAGTGATCAGTGAGGGCCTTCAGTTAGCGTGACCAGTGAGAGCCTTCAGTTACAGTGACCACTGAGGGCCTTCAGTTACAGTGATCAGTAAAGGCCTTCAGTTACAGTGACCAGTGAGGGCCTTCTATAGAGTGATCAGTGAGGGCCTTCAGTTAGAGTGACCAGTGAGAGCCTTCAGTTACAGTGACCAGTGAGGGCCTTCTATAGAGTGATCAGTGAGGGCCTTCAGTTAGAGTGACCAGTTAGAGCCTTCAGTTACAGTGACCAGTGAGGGCCTTCAGTTACAGTGATCAGTGAGGACCTTCTATAGAGTGACCAGTGAGAGCCTTCAGTTACAGTGACCAGTGAGGGCCTTCTGTAGAGTGACCAGTGAGGGCCTTGTATAGAGTGATCAGTGAGGGCCTTCAGTTACAGTGACCAGTGAGGGCCATCAGTGAGAGTGACCATTGAGAGCCTTCAGTTACAGTGACCAGTGAGGGCCTTTTGTTAGAGTGACCAGTGAGGGCCTTTGGTTAGAGTGAGCAGTGAGGGCCTTCTATAATGTGTGGTTGGTGTAGTGTAGTGGGTAACACCTCTGCCTTCTACACCCTAGACTAGGGTTCAATCCCCCACCTGGGTAAGCACCCTACACTGTACCAATAAGAGTCCTTGGGTAAGACTCCTAACACTTCCTTCGCCTACCTGTGTATAAATGATCAAATTGTAAGTCACTCTGGATAAGAGCGTCAGCCAAATGCTGTAAATGTAATGTAAATGAGTGATCAGTGAGGGCCTTCTATAGAGTGATCAGTGAGGGCCTTCAGTGAGAGCATGAAGATAACAGGACACTGCCCCCCTGATCAGATTAACTATTCAGCTGTATTGTCTCATCTCTGCTTCCCTCTTTCATCTGTTAATTTATTTCTCTCTCTACAAATGTTCCTTCGTCTTTTATTCCATCTCTCCATCTGTGTCGTCTGAGGACCATCTGCTGCTTTCCTTTTCCCGCTGCTCTCCCGCTGAGAGCTTGTGTCCCTAATTGACATTGTCACATCTGTGCCTGGGCACCAGCTTATGATGTCAGCGGCTGCGTGGTTTGCTAATGATGTCACAGCTGTTTCTCGTCCCCCACTGGTGAGATCATGCACGTGCCGGTAGGCCGCTGGGTGATGTCATGGCTGACCAGTTTCTCGTCACTGTAATTAGCTTCACTAAGGTGGTCTCATGTCAGCATTGTGCTCCATTTTTCCAGTAATGATGTCATGTTCTTGCTGTCATCCTGTGCTACTGATGTCAGATCCTGACTGCTTACAAGGCCTTGATGGAGAGGCTGCTGAGCATGCTGGGAGCTCACAACGCCACAGTGAAATCCCGAGAGATTTTAGACCTTGAGACGAGACTGGCCAACGTGAGTATCACATCTGGGCTCATTTGCTTGTTGTTCATCTGTATTAACCCTTTACTGCATAATGTTGCCTCAGCAACAAACCCACATTCATCATTTTACAATGACGTGATACATATCGGGTGGCAGGGTGGCACGGTGGCGCGGTGGGTAGCGCTGTCACCTCACAGCGAGGAGGGCTGGGTTCAATTCCCTGGCCGGGTGACTGGCGTCCTCTCTGTGTGGAGTTTGCATGTTTTCCCTGTGTCTGCGTGGGTTTCCTCCCACAGTCCAACGACGTTCAGTCAGGCCAATTGGACATGCTACATTGCCCCTGGGTGTGTGTGTCTGTCTGATGGACTGGTGACCTGTCCGGGGTGTATCCTGCCTTCCACCCTGGTATAGGCTGTGTGTGTGATACATATTCACCGACAGTAAAGGGTTATATGGAAAGTACAAGTTTTTAATTGGTCACCGTATGCCGTTTAGTGGCCATTACGTATTTACAAAGTAAATGCATTTTATTTATTTGAAGAATGTGGGTTTGTTATCCTGAGGCAACTTTATGCAACAGAGGGTTGAGATGGATTATGAGTATGTTTTTCTTTGTGTGTCTCTCTTCCAGATCACCGTATCAGAATTTGACGAGCAGAGAAAAGACATCAGTAGCATGTACAACCGGATCACACTCAAGCAGCTCCAGCGTATGGCACCTAGCGTGAGTACACATGCACTATGCGAAGGAGACCCTCATTTCTGAGCATATAAGACAATCCACTTGCACAAGGAAGGAGAAAGACAAAGGAAAAAAAAACCGAAAAAAATGGGAGTTTGCAAAACTTCAAAAAATGATTAAATGATACAAAGAGAATGGGATTCCTAACAACCACCTGGAAGACCTGGTAGACACCTTCAGATAAACAGCACTTACAGCTTTCATATTTGCAGGATAGAAGAAAATCAAGCCTCACACTTCACAAAAATAGGATCTTGGCAAGTCAAACTACGTCCACGTATGTTGTGTCTAATATTTCTATATATTCGATAATCTGTTTCTCATTTTTAAAATTGTTGTAAGCTTATTTTAGGACTATTCGACTCTTTTCTGAATGTTTTTGCTTATTTTAAGTGATTTTATCAAACTAAATTATTGTGACGCCAGAAGAGAGTAATCCATCCTTCCACTGTGAGAAGACGAGTCAGCGCTGTGGGTCTGAAAGGATGTGTAGCGTTTCAAGAAGAACCTCACTGAGAAAAGGAAACAGACAAAAAAGAAAACTGATTGGCAAATCGAACAAAGAAGCTAATCGTGTTCTCAACAAAGGACTGACCACCTCAGCATCATTGAATGTGTTTGGGAAAAGAAGGGAAACCATATTAAGGGGTGGACTCACAAGACGACTGAAAAAATATTATTGTATTGTAAGATCCACGTTTTCTCCTTTTTTTTCTTGTTACTAAAATGTGTTTCTTTTACTTAAACACCTTTTTGACTGGAAAGGAAATGAGTGAAGGGACTGGGTATACATACACACTCTCTTCAGCCACAGTGCTTTAAGAGCCAGTGTGATAGATGAAGTTATAAACTCCAACAGAGACAGAAAAGTCTGCGGTCTGCAGAGAGAGAGAGAGAGAGAAAAGAGATATTCTCTTTAGTTCAAGAGCCCTCTGGGGATTGTCTTTCAGCTACAATTCAGAATGCCCATCCAACCAAAGTGAGAGCGAAAGGAGAGACACCTGCCGTGAATGATAAAGCGCCGAGCAGTTTGATTGTATGTATTAATTTGTATGACTTTGAATTGAATGAAATTGAAAAGAAATAAGTTGAAATTAGGCTTATTAGAGTAAAACTGCAAAGCGCTGTGCTGGACAGAAACAAAGGAGTTAGTGACGCAGGACGTAATAAGAGGCAGACCAGTGCCTAAAGGGCTTTTTCTGCTACAAAATGAAAGGAAGCTTGAGGGGACCCATTAGCATGACTGCATTTACTTATTGTTAATTGTGTTCTACTGGCTTCCATTCATTATTGGCATTTTTGGATGAAGATGGATGTGTTGGAGAATCTCTCTGAAATACTACTTAAAAAAATACAATCGTAGTTTACAGTATGAACACTTAGAACTCTAGAATTTTTGGTATTTTTGGGTCAAGTACAATAGAAAGGACCCTAGTCACCCGGCCGGGGACTCAAACCCAGGCCCTGTATGTTATGATACAACAGCGCTACCCGCAGTGCCACTCTAATCAAAGTTGAAGTTTATTTGGTTGTGAGTAAATGTTTAAAGTGATTCAAATATGCTGGTCCTGTGTCCTCTCACATTTAAATAAGTAGGAAGGGTCTGGAAAAAGAAGAAAGCCAGTGGTCTAGAATGATGAACAGAACTGTAGACTGATACACTATATTGCTAAACGCATATGAAATTGAATGAGATCCCATTCTTAATCCATAGGGTTTAATATGATGTCGGCCCACCCTTTGCAGCTATAACAGCTCCAAGACGAGTTGTTCTGTTGGACGAGAAGGCCTGGCTCGCAGTCTCTGCACTCATTCATCCCAAAGGTGTTCTGTCAGGTTGAGGTCAGGCCTCTGTGCAGGCCAGTCAAGTTCCTCCACACCAAACTGGCTCATCCATGTTTTTATGGACCTGCTTTGGGCACTGGTGCACAGTCATGTTGGAACAGGAAGGGGCCGTCCCCAAACTGTTCCCACAAAGTTGCGAGCATGAAATTGTCCAAAATCTCTTGGTGCTGAAGCTTTAAGAGTTCCTTTCACTGGAACTAAGGGGCCGAGCCCAACTCCTGAACAACAACCCCACACCATAATCCCCCCTCCACCAAACTTTACACTCGGCACAATGCAGCCAGATAAGTACCGTTCTCCTGGCAACCGCCAAACCCAGACTCGTCCAGATTGGCAGACGGAGAAGCGTGATTGGTCACTCCAGAGAACACGTCTCCACTGCTCTAGAGTCCAGTGGCAGCGCTTTACACCACTGCACTCCACGCTTTGCATTGCGCTTGGTGGTGTAAGGCTTGGATGCAGCTGCTCAGCCATGGAAACCCATTCCATGAAGCTCTCTACACTTTTCACTGAGCTCCTGAGAGCGACCCATTCTTTCACTAATGTCTGTAGAAGCAGTCTGCAGGCCTAGGGGCTTGGCTTTATACACCTGCGGCCATGGAAGTGATTGAAACACCTGAATTCAGTGACTTGGATGGGTGAAATACATTTGGAAATATAGTGTCCGTCTCTATAACATGTAGAATAAAGTTATTTAAACGTTCATAATATCACCAGAGTGAAACTTTGCTGAGCTAACAGCACTTCGCTGCTATTTCGTTGCCATTTTTTTCTCAGAAGACCTTTTTTTGTGATGACTTTGAACCTCAGAATAAAACACAAACAGGCCGAAATGGCACCAGCCAACTTCACGCTTGATTGATCCAAATTTGCCATTTTGAAAACCCATAAAACGGCGGGTTACACTTTTTAAAAGCTTGGCAGAGATGGGAGTCCCAAATGAGTTATAAATCAATACAGCCAAAATTGAAATATGTCCCTAAGTGATTGGGAATTCTTTATGAATTCAGGCCCTTTTCAGCAGAAAATGGTTTCGTGTCTATGTGGTACAGTATGATAAGAGGAAAGACTGCCATGACATTTTGACATTTATGGACATTCTCTACTTCCCTGTCTCCTTTTCCTCTCTCTCTATTCCTTTTTCTGTCTTTAGCTGCACTGGAAGCGTCTGCTGGATAGAATATTCCATGATAACTT
Organism: Pygocentrus nattereri; assembly: GCF_015220715.1. Taxonomy (NCBI): domain Eukaryota; kingdom Metazoa; phylum Chordata; class Actinopteri; order Characiformes; family Serrasalmidae; genus Pygocentrus; species Pygocentrus nattereri. Next base: position 10,304,560 of record NC_051227.1, read on the forward strand.
CTCGGAAGAAGAAGAGATTGTGGTGCTGGCAACAGACTACATGCAGAAAGTCTCTGATATCATCAAGACTACCTCAAAAAGGTACGGAGAGAATGAAGTTTGTGAAGAAAATAAGACGAGAGGTACTTACAAAATCAGTTCAGAAGTTGAGACAGTATGTAAAAGGCGAATACAACCAGAAATTGCTGATTTGTAAATTCACTTTCACCTGTACTTGAACAAAAGCAGTATAAAGAAAAGATATTTAATGTTTTATTGTCAACCTTTTTTTTTGTAAATATGTGCTCAGATGTTGGCAGAACATTCCAAAGAAGTTGGTACAGGTACCATTTAAGTCTAGAAACATGGTTAAATGTTCAGAAAACATTGTAATGGTGATTTAATCATGCTTGAGTATGATTGGAGCATCCAGGAAAGGTCCAGTCCTTTATTTGCAAGCATGGATGCATCAGCCAAAAGTCCAGCTGTTCTGGAAGTTCTGGAACGAGCATTTGTGAGAATTTTAGGGATTTCCCTCAACCACTATGCCTAATATCATAAAAAGATTCAGAGAATCCAGAAAAAAATATGCTCAGTGACCTGATGAGTCGGGGCGGCACGGTGGCGCGGTGGGTAGCGCTGTCGCCTCACAGCAAGGAGGGCCTGGGTTCAGCTCCCTGGCCGGGTGACCGGGGTCCTCTCTGTGTGGAGTCTGCATGTTCTCCCCGTGTCTGCGTGGGTTTCCTCCAGGTTCTCCAGTTTCCTCCCACAGTCCAAAGACATGCAGTCAGGCCAATTGGACATGGTAAACTGCCCCTTGGTGTGAGTGTGTGCATGACTGTCTGTGTCTATCTGTCTGCCCTGCGATGGACTGGAGACCTGTCCAGGGTGTATCCTGCCTTCCGCCCGACGACCGCTGGGATAGGCTCCAGCACCCCCCTGCAACCCTGAGGGAGAAGCGGCTTAGAAAGTGGATGGATGGATGGATGGATGGACCTGAAGAGTCAAACTTTTGGATTGTTTATGAAGTAATGGATGTTGTGTTCTACAGGCCAAAGAGGTACAGGACCATCCAGATTCAGTTACCAGCCTAAAAAGCCAGTGTCTGTTGTAGCATGGGGGTGTTAAGTCCATTAAGATTAAGGTGGGGGTCCATTAAGATTAAGAGACCCTTATTAGTCCCATAATTTCACCTCTGAAAAGTGAAGCACCACAATCACACTAGTGAATACACACTAGGGGCAGTGAGCACACTTGCCCAGAGTGGTGGGGAGCCCTATCCACAGCTTCCGGGGAGCAGTTGGGGGTTAGGTGCCTTGCTCAAGGACAGCTCAGTCACATCTTGTTGGCTCAGGGGGTCAAACCGTTGAACTTCTTTTCGCTGGTTCGGCTGGTTCCTGAACTGCCAGTCCACGACATAGATAGCATGAACATCTGTGAAAACAAGACATAAATACACATTTTGGAGCAACATATCGCTGCTGTCGGAACAAAACCTCACATCTCCATTTTTGTTGTTTTTCAGTTTATGACTTAATTTAAAAAAGCCTGTTGTTGTTCACATTATGTATAAATTTCATGATGAACGGATCAAAAGAAATGGACCAAAATGACTTTGACAATATTCTGGTTCCATTGACTTACATTAAAAGTACAGTATGTTTTTTCCTTCTCCTGTAAAGTTCTCATTTTGGAGATACAAGGTTTTCTTCCGACAACAGCGATATACTGCCTTTTAGACGCTGTGTTTTTAGAGACGTCCATGCTTATTTCAGCACAACAACACCAAGAAACCATCCTGCAGTGCTAGACTGACCTACCCGTCTCCTATTGAAAATGTGAGGAGCCTTATGAAGTGTAAAATATCACAATGAATGCCGGGTATGGTTGCACAGCTGAAGACATGGATGCCTGAAGAATGGCAAAAACTCGATTTATTTAGTGCTGTTGACAGGAAAGGTAAGAGGTAAACATGCTCCTGTCCCAACTTTTTTGGAACATGCTGCAGGAATGAGCATATATTTACAAACACAAAGAAAACAACAGTAAAGCTTATTAAGTAAATCATCAAATACTGTGTTTTTGTACTGTTTTCAGTTGAATGCAGGTCAAATGTATCAATCACTACTTTCTATTTTCTTTTATTGGAATTAGATTTGTACATAGGAAAAAGACAGAAAGAGCGAGAGGATGTAAGAAAAGACGGGATGTGAATGTCACTAGGCTTATTGTTTTAATCCACAAATGCACATGTTAGCTGCTGTCTAGTGAGCTTTCTTTGTGTGTGTGTGTGTGTGTGTGTGTGTGTGTGTGTGTGTGCACATGTGGGTGGTTAAGTGGGCGTGTTGTGGGTCAATACTAATCAGCCGAGCTACAGCTGAGGGGTCATGCAACAGTGGCACCTCCAATACAACCACACAGACATGCAGAGCTCCCTAGAGTCTGGCAGTCAAATGTAAGACTTGACACTCGCCATGTGTGTGTCTGTCCTGCTGTCAGTTCCACTGGGCATGTGTGTGTGTGTGTGTGTGTGTGTGTGTGTGTGTGTGTGTGTGTGTGAGGCTTTAGGGCCTCTTTGGCTGATTCTGATTGCTACTGACAGCCATCCAATACTGAGAACAATACCGTGCATCTGCCGAGGCCTGTGCCGGTAACGGTTAACCAAGTTACCACAGTAACAGCCCCCAGTGACAGTAAAAACCCCACATACCACTAGAATAAAAATGCATTGTTCATTTATTGATTTATTTAATAAATTTACCCTATTTTTCAATGGTCAGGACACCCTCAGGACCACCACAGAGCAGGTGTTATTTAAGTGGTGGGTCATTCTCTGGTGCTTGTGCTGATATGAGAGGATCAGACACAGCAGTGCTGCTGGACTCTATTAGACACTCCTACCTTGTCAGTCCACCTTGTAGATGTAAAGTCAGAGATGACAGCTCATCTGCTGCTGCACAGTTTGTGTTGGTCATCCTCTAGTCCTTGTGGTCCTAGTGGTCACAGGACGCTGCCCACAGGACGCTGTTGGCTGGATATTTTTGGTTGGTGGACTGTTCTCAGTCCAGCAGAGACACTGAGGTGTTTAAAAACTCCAGCAGCACTACTGTTTGGGATCCCCTCAGACCAGCATAACACACACTAACACGCCTCCACCAGGATGTGCAATTGTTGTGTTCTTTTATTTAACTTCACCTCAAATGTTATCACTGCTTTTGCTCTACTTGAAGAAACCATCTTAAGATGACAAGAAGAAAACATATTTAGACAGTTTGTGGAAAGAAATAATAAAACCTATAAAAATATCCATTTACCAGCATTATTTTCCACATGATTACCCAAATGAGGAGCGTTGTACTGGCACAGGCCTACATCTGCCTGTGGGTGTATTGATGGATTTGTATGCTGATGCCACACTAAGGGGCATAGCCAAAGTCTGAAAAAATAGTCCCAGACCATTATCCCCCCTCCACTAATTTTACTGTTGGCACTGTTTACATTCGCCAAACCCAGACTCATCTATCAGGCTGCCAGATAGTGAAGCATGGTTTATCACTTCAGAGTGGATGTTTTCACTGCTCCAGAGTCAAATGTTGGTGCTTTACACCACTCCTGTCGATGCTTGACATTGCACATAGTGATCTTAGGCTTATGTGCAGTTGCTTGGCCCTGAAAACCCATTTCATAAAGCTTTTCCATTTCATTCCATCTCAGGGAAATCCATACTGAGTGATGCATTGGAGTATAGATGATTTTTATGCATCCTGGGCTTCAGCACTCAGCAGCCCCTCTCTGTGAGATCTACCTCTGCATGGTCTACTACTAGTTGTTATTGCTCCTAAATGCTTCCATTTCACAAATATGGCACTTACAGTTGTCTAAGGCAGATCTAGCCTGGCAGAAATTTCAGGACTTGACTTGAGGCAAAAGAGGCATCCTATGTTTGTCAATTCAGTACAACCCTTTCTGCCACCACTGTTTGTGGAGATTGCATGACTTAACTATTGACTAATAATTAGTAGGGGTGTGAACATATTGACCTATAGTGTATGTGTGATCTAGTATGTATAGATTGTCCTTATATAAACGTGTTTTTCTGTCCACTCTGTTTGCACCTTATCAAGAGTCACCTGGCTTGTCCGCCTGTCATTAAGCCTGATTAAATTGACTTAATCTCATCTCTCTCCTTTCTTCCATCTGCGTCTTCTTTCTTTCTCTCTCCTTCCACGCTTTCCTATAGGCAGGAAAAAGACTTGAGTAATTTCTTCTAGTGTCTGCTCTTCATGCGCTTCTGTAATAACACATTATAGCCCATAATATGGCCACAATGAAACCTTCCCTCATAATCACTGTTATTATCATCACCATGGTGACGCCTGCCGCTCCAGCCAATCCGCTTTCATCTGCGCGACTCAGGAGTTTGAAGGCAGGAATGACTTTTGCGTCTATCTTTGTGTTCCTCTTTTCTTTCTCTCTCTCTCTCTCTTTTCCCTCCTGGCGTCTCAGCGATGCACGCATCTCCGCAGGCTCCCTTCCAAGCGCCGCTTTTCTCTGCTGAGAACTTCTTTCCTTTTCTTTTTCACCTGAAATCCCTCTCTTGGGTTGTTTTTTTTTTTTTTTACAGCTCCCCTTCCTCTTGTTTTCCTTTTCTCTCCGGTGTTTGTCGTTGAAAGAATTGTGGGCTTGTAGCATCTCTTAATGCTGACTGTGAAATAATATCAAAAGCTTTGCTGAAAGGTAAATCAGTCAGAGACGAGCACTCGGGAATCACACGCTCAGCCAAATCCTTCAAACGCATGACCTTGACTTTACTGTGCCAGCTTTGGCTATGATGCCGCTCGTGAAGGTTTCATCAATACTCACCACTTTTATAAAAGCGTGATATTAAAAGGAATACAAAGCCTGGATGAAAGGATAATATTTTGATATCCGTGAAAGGGAAATTTGTCTGTGGTAAGTCAAGCATCAGAAAAACGCTACGACGCAACGGGTCCAGTAACAGACAGTGACATTTCACAGGTGAATACCAAGGCTGTCCAAGTTAATTTGCAATAATTATCTAAAGTGCTTTTAATGCATTGAAAATTCTTAACAGCACATTGTCTCATGAACCCAGTTTCCACCAAATGCAGGAAACTGAGCGTAGAGTTGAAGAGGCGAAAGCTGATATGAAGAAAGATAAACAATTGTCAAGAGTTGCAGGATTTCCTGGAGCCCTTGAGATGCATCATATCTACTGACATCTTGATTGGGTCCCACATGATCAGTACTTTATCCAGACACACACTGGGGGGCAGTGCGCAGCCCTAGCCATGGTGTGCAGGGAGTGGGTAAGGTGTCTTGCTCAAGGGCATGTCAGTCACATACTGTTGGCAAAGGGGATCGATCCAGCAACCTTCCGGTCTTAAGGCTGGTTCTCTAACCTCCACCCCATGACTGCCCGCCGAAGGTTCTACCGCCTGGCATTCCCAGGCAGTCTCCCATCCAAGTACTGTCCAGGCCCAATCCTCCTTAGCCTGCAAGATCAGACGAGATTGGGCATTCTCAGAGTGGTATGTCTGTAGGCGTAAAGCTGTCCTACTTGCACAGGTTCCTCTTTTAAGTCTGGGTTCTTCTGGATCTTCATTAGGATCTTATTTAGTTTTTCCCAAATCTTGGTTCTTTTCAGTGGTTCTTCATCATGCACTAAAGGATTTTTTTTTATTCTGTGGTTCTTCCTCATACTTGTCTCTTCATGCTCTTCAGGAGTTTTTATTTGTTCTTCTAAATGGTTCTTCCTCATGCTCTTAGGGAATTTCTCCTTTTGGGTTCCTTTCAGTGGTTCTACCTCATGCTCTTAGGTGGTATCCTTTTGGGTCTTGGTTCTTTCTTCTTTATGTTCTTAGGTAATTTTTTCATTTTGAGTCTTGGTTCTTTTCAGTGTTTCATCCCCATGCCTTTGGGAGTTTTCCCCTTTGAGTCTCGGTTCCTTTAAGTGGTCCTTCCTCACGCTCTTCATCATTTTGAGTCTTAGTTCTTCTCCATGTTTCTTCTTCATATTCTTTGGTGTTTTTTTTTTTCTTTTGAGTCTTGGTTCTTTTCAGTGTTTCACCCCCATGCCTTTGGGAAATTCTCCTTTTGGGTCATTGTTCCTCTCAGTGGTTTTTCCTCATTCTTTTGGGGAGCTTTGTCCTTTTGAGTCTTGGTTTTTCTCTGTGGTTCTTTTCTATGCTCTTAGGATATTTTATCTTTCACATTTGTTTTTTGTGTCTTGACAAGAGATGAAAGCTTTAAATGTTGTTTATATGATGGGGACTGTTTTGATGGTCTACCAGGTCTTGCAGTTGCTTGCTTGGAAGCCCATTTTCTCTACTCCTTCAGTATGTTATTGAACTCCAGTTTTCATAACTCCTGTTTTTTAAATTATTTTCTTTTGACCTTAACATTCCTAATGCTACTAGACAACCTCATGTCTAATGTCCTGAAAATTATGTATTGTGTGGCACTGGTCTGAGTGTATCAGGCTTAGTGCTATAGCTGGGGGTTTTACATATATGTGTGGGATAGAGAGGTCAGAGGATGGCTAACACAAATTGTCCACAACATCAGATGAAGTTGAAGGTATGAGAATAGTGAGATCCCAATTTGACAACTTATAGAAATGAGATGTTCAGACTTTGTGAACAATACTATGTGGTTTGACTTTGTAATGTCCATGACATCTGAAGCTTTTGATCAATATCAATTGATAGTTCAGACAAGAAAGACAAGATGTCTTACCTTCATTGATTCAGTGCTTTACCAGAGTAGTTCAGTCTTTTCCTTTCAGTGCTTGCTATAAGCATTATCTGGTCAATAGTCTCTTTTGGACTTCTGAGTTTTTTCGTCCTGTAATTGTCTCAGATTATAAAAAGGAAAGTCAAAGTAGTACATACTCTATAGCTGAAAGCCTGTGGGGAAAGTCTGTAGGCCAGTAGGCTAATGTGGGGCTGCAATTGCTGTGCACAAGAGTTCATCCTCAGGGATTATGCGTAGTGAAAATGCTTTCCTTTGCTTTCCTTTGGGTGCTGTTGCTTACAGAGCTGTGAAAGCTCCAGTGAGATCATATCACATACTTGCTGTCCACTTCTGGGCTCTGCACAGAGATAAAGGTTCTGTGCAGTTACATTTTTCATTCAAAGAGCTACAAACAATGTAAATGTTCCCTCAAAGGTACAACAGTTCCAACAGGTCCAATTGTATATTTTAAATATGTTTAAATTTCTAGGTGAAAAGTGCAAATGTTTTAAATCCAAAAATCCTCCATGACTAATGGATGCAGGAAATTGTGTACCCTGCCCAAGAGAGGGTTACTGGCACCTACCCCTGGAGCCAGGCCTGGGGTTAGTGTTCCTCTGCGAATGCCTGGAGGCTGAGCAGCCCACAGTGTGGGCCCACCACCCACAAGGTCCAGCATGGGGGTACAGGTGCAGTGCCATAGAGGCAGTAGGAGATGGCAGGGAGGCCCTTGGTGGCATGGACCCTGCTTTGGAAACTGTTTTAATATAGAACAATAAAATAAAAAGCCTTGAGACGAGACAGGGTCTGTGGAATAAGTACATTTTAGAAAACATAATTTCAGTGGATTATGGTTCAGTTATGTTCCCTGACTAAAAGTACTGACATGGAGCCTTTAGGGAACCACCCCAGTGGGTAGAGGGGCATTGACCCAGAGAGAGTTCAGTACCTTTGTTTCTGAGAGTGTACCTGTATCATAGCTCCACTATATAGGTGTACAATTACACATGATAATCTGATAATCTGATCTAAATTTTATAAGCCACCCTGTGCCCCTTTCATCAGTGGTCAGTGGACCTCTGTTGACCAGATAGTATTTGAGTGGTGATCCACTTTCTTACACTCCTGAACTCCATCAGTGGCAGTTTCAGAATCATCCTCCACCCAAAAATATCTGACCAATAGAAGCTTTGTGGTCATAAACTGACTACTAACAAAAGGTGACAGGATGTCTAAACCTGGGCGTAACCTATGTGATTTTAGGACTTCGGACTATGCCTTCAAGGTATGGTGGTAATAAGAGGGAAACTGTGATTGAGGGTGAACTCTGAGAACTTGGAAAGAAGTTCTGAGCGACTTCTGCTTGGCGCAGGAAGGCTGGACCACCCCCTTTTTGAATGGCAGTAGGGCTAATATAGGATTGAGGAGCACGGAAGAAATGGGATGGTGAAGGCAATTGTGAAAACTTCGTCACAGGAACTCTAAGGTAGAAATTGGGTAGGAGGAGGGGCTTCAAACATGATGCTCCTCTCAAATTTCTTGTCTTTTTGTTGTGAGGGTGCATGAGTTTGAGCTCATGAGCTCATGAGGGTGCATGAGAGTCAACACAGAAAATCCAAATTTTGCAGTTCAAGTCCAGTGAAGTGGTATTTATTGTCATTTGTCATTATAAGTTGTAAAGTCGTTCTTCAGGTCTTGTGGTGCAACACATAACAGCAGCACATTACATTTGCATTTCACATGAATTACACCTTGACACACCTTTAATATTCTTGGATTTGTATAATTAACCAATACATTCACCAGCCACTTTATTAGGTTGCTTATTATGTTCAGTTGCTTGTTAACACAAATAGCTAATCAGCCAATCACACGGCCGCAACTCAGTGCATTGAGGCATGTAGAGGTGGTCAAGACAACTTGCTGAAGTGCAGACCGAGCATCAGAATGGGGAAGAAAGGTGATTTAACGTGGACGGGACTTTGAACGTGGCGTGGTTGTTGGTGCCAGACGGGCTGGTCTGAGTATTTCAGAAACTGCTGATCTCCTGGGATTTTCATGCACAACCATCTCTAGGGTTTACAGAGAACGGTCAGAAAAAGAGGAAATATCCAGTGAGCGGTCAGTTGTGTGGACGAAAATGCCTTGTTGATGTGCGAGGTCAGAGGAGAATGGGCAGACTGGTTCCAGATGATAGAAAGGCAACAGGAACTCAAATAACCAACCAAAATCTCTGAGGAACGTTTCCAACACCGTGTTGAAAGTCTGCCACGAAGAATTAAGGCAGTTCTGAAGGCAAAAGGGGGTCCAACCTTTTACTACTTTTTACAATAGGTTAAAACAACTACATGCTGTTTTGCTGTAAAAACTAGTGTTATTATGTGACACAAACAGAGTTGGAACTACTTGTTTGTGCTTTTATGCACATGCAGGATTAGCGAAGACACAAACTGTGCATTAATATTTTGTTAGGAACATGGATATTCCCTTCTGCAGAGAGAACTGGAGAAGTGTTTTGCTACCTTATAAACAGACAAGCCAAATAAAGAATAATGCATAAAGAGGCACTTACATATTTGCCAGTATTCAACAAGCAGCTCCACACCAAATTTAATTTGTATAGTCCATTCAGATTAAAAAAAATCAGCTTACATTTGGTTTGCATTTAAATTGATGTAGAGCATGTTGATTTCTGTAGATCAACCAGCTATTACATTGCAACATGGCAATTATCGGGGTCCAAGCACTAATTGCTTTAATGGAGCCAGCAGATACAAAAACTCTGCAAGGTTTTTGTTCGCTCTCCCAGCTTTTTTCCCGAGTATACGACCGCCCACATGTCTGGCCGGACACTGAAGGATGACTGACTGTCGAGCTCTCCTGCTACCCACTTCAAATCAGCTGCCCATGCCCCACCTACCTCCACCTGCCTTGGACTAGCTGTCCGGAAAACTACATTGAAGTTTTCATAGATTTCTAGCTATTACTATTACTAGTACTAATACTATTAATATTAGTAGTATGATAACTCTGTAGGTAGTCTGACCAGAGGAGGATGTGTTCCTCCCAAGGTTTCTTCCTCAGCTCTGAGGGAGGTTCTCCTTGCCACTGTCACTGCTGGCTTGCTCACCTGGGGGTTTTACATTCTTGTTAAGACTTTGTCTTCACTGGAATTCTGTGAAGCTGCTTTGTGACAACATCAGTGGTAAAAATCGCTACAAATACATTTGATTTAATTTGATGATTTTTAGAATGGCTAAGATGCAGGGCCTCAAAAAGTGATGTTTGCCAATGATATTTTGGTATGGTAAACAACACAGTTTAACAATTAAATAAAAACACAGATATTCAATATTTGAACATCCCTTATGCCTGTATTGTTGAACTGAATCATTCTGCAGCGCTTACTCCTATATGTTAGATTTCACCAGTTTTTCTTAGTTAAGATCACTAAGATTTTTCTCCACCGAATAATGCAGCTGGATCCCACTGTTGGGAATCGGTTTCTGAGCCAAATTATAAATAATGAATAGGTAAGTGAGCATATGTATTGTATTTGAGTGCCTTGAAAACAACACTTGCAGTTCATGTTCATCTCTTTTTTGACTGTTGTGTCTGGTTTTAATAAGGCTAAACCATTTAATTTATCATTGTATGTCTCAGTTATTTCAAAACATCTGGAACTGGAACCCTTTTGTTGCCGTTTGTTGGCTGGATTCTCTTGCATTTTGAATGTAAAATACTGCACTGAGCATGGACATTAAAATGCAGGCTGTAAGCTTTTGTGGGAAACCATTTACCCTTCATATAAGAGTTCATAACACTTTCTGTATGTACAGTGCATGGAGTGAATATGATAGGGCTGCCACTTTATACGGTGTATAAGTCGCATGTGACAGGCTTGCAACTTGATAACTGAAGTAAAAGCTTGCTGATTGTAGCTTTGTGTGACAACTGTGCAGTTCAGTGGAACTCTTAATGGACGGCATTTTAAACATATCGGAATAATTCAAACTGATATGGCATGGGGACACACACAGTGTGCATCGGTGTGAGTGTGTGTCTGGTTATTTTAAAGGATTTAGCCAAAAAATCAATTTGACATAATTCTCCACTTTCCTCAAAGTGTAGTCAATCAGCCAAGACATACTTATGTCCAATTTTTGCTTTCTTAGTTTGGAACTAAAGTCTCTAAGAAACACTCAGTTTAAAATAAATAAATAAATAATTAAAAGATATTGTAACTTGGAGTAAGTTATTTACTGTGCTGCGTTAACGTTTAGAGTTTAATTGAATTTCTAATAGAGCTCTGTGATTGGCTGAACTATATTGTGCCCGATTCAGAATCACTCAGAAACACTCCTTATAACTTTAGTGCGAATGTGTGGAGCTCAACTGCTGTAGGTTGAATAGGCAGATGGAAGTGCATAACGGACTGTGTGGAGTGCCTTTAAATGCAGATTTGTGGTTTAGGACACAGTATGACTTACGATGATGTAATCACACACACACACACACACACACACACACACACACACACTCTCATCATCATCATCAAATCATTGGATTCAGGTGTTCCAGTCACTTCCATGGCCACAGGTGTATAAAGCCAAGCCCCTAGGCCTGCAGACTGCTTCTACTGACATTAGTGAATGAATGAGTCGCTCTCAGGAGCTCAGTGAATTCCAGCGTGGTACCGTGATCGGACGCCACCTGTGCAACAAGTCCAGTCATGAAATTTCCTCACTACTAAATATTCCACTGTCAACTGGGATTATAACAAAGTGGAAGTGATTGGGAATGACAGCAACTCAGCCACAAAGTGGTCGGCCACGTAAATTGACAGAGCGGGGTCAGCGGATGCTGAGGGGCATAGTGCGCAGAGGTCACCAACTTTCTGCAGAGTCGATCACTACAGACCTCCAAACTTCATGTGGCCTTCAGCTCAAGAACAGCGTAGAGAGCTTCATGGAATGGGTTTCCATGGCCGAGCAGCTGCATCCAAGCCTTACATCACCAAGCGCAATGCAAAGCGTGGAATGCAGTGGTGTAAAGCGCCGCCACTGGACTCTAGAGCAGTGGAGACGTGTTCTCTGGAGTGACCAATCATGCTTCTCCATCTGGAAATCTGATGGACGAGTCTGGGTTTGGTGGTTGCCAGGAGACGGTACTTGTCTGACTACATTGTGCTGAGTGTAAAGTTTGGTGGGATTGTGGTGTGGGGTTGTTTTTCAGGAGTTGGGCTTGGCCCTTTAGTTCCAGCTAAAGGAACTCTTAAAGCTTCAGCACCAAGAGATTCTGGACAATTTCCTGCTCCCAACTTTGTGGGAACAGTTTGGGGACGGTCCCTTCCTGTTCCAACACAACACTGCGCACCAGTGCACAAAGCAGGTCCATAAAGACATGGATGAGCCAGTTTGGTGTGGAAGAACTTGACTGGCCTGCACAGAGTTCTGACCCCAACCCTATAGAACACCTTTGCTATGAATTAGAGTGGAGACTGTGAGCCAGGCCTTCTTGTCCAACATCAGTGTCTGACCTCACAAATGTGCTTCTGGAAGAACAGTCAAAAA